>NC_024801.2:6081233-6308403 GCF_000309985.2 Brassica rapa | reverse complement strand
CATTAAGTGAAACAATCCATGTTGAATCCTCTAACCACCTCATTCCGATTTAAGCCGAAACCTAATAACTAAATAAGCAATGACAGACTCGATTTCAAGCAGATAGAACATATTAGAAATAAGTTATACTTATTCGAGGTCCTAAGCCGTATACGAGAAGTTCGGGAATAGACCCTCACCTGAGCAGTAGGGAAATGTGGTATCTATGAACTCCAGCTGCTCAAATAGACTCTAAATCTGAAATCAGGCGAAATTCTGAGTCAGAACGGCTTTCGAACGGTTTAAAACGGGTCTGGTTAAAGTTTACCAAAAAGTCAATCCGCAGGTCAAAGGTCAACCTGGTCAACTCTGACCCAAGCCGGTCAACCCTTAACCAAATTGAAATCAAATTGAACCGACCGGTTTAACTCAGCCGATTTTGATTTTTAATTGAACCAGATCCTAATAATTGCAAACCGGTTTACTTCTATCCAAAATCAATTTCCAATAACCAACCGGTTAACCTAACCAACCAAAATCGATTTAAACCAGTCAAACCACCAGTTGACTGAGTCACCGAGTTGTCTCATGGACTCGGCCTAGTTACCGGCAAGTCACCGGCGACGATCACCGGTGGTGACGGCGGCGACGGCGGAGGGTGGGCAGCGGCGACGGCGGAGGGTGGCGGCGGTTTACCGGGAAATCGCCGACGGCAGCGGAGAAGCGGCGATACAGTGGTAGCTTCTCGGCGGCATCCGGACGGTGGCCGGGCACGACGGCTCCGGGGAACGATGGTCGGAGACGGTGGCGAGTGGCCGGAATGCGTGGCGGCTCCGGCGGACTCTGATCGTGGCGCAACTTCGGGATGCTCTAGCGGCTTCGTCCGGGCTCCGATCACGGTGTGGTTGGTGTCTATGGCTTCGTCTCGACAAGAGGAACACAATGGTGGTCTTGCATGCAGCTGAAGCTAAACGGAAGTTATGAAGCTAATGGTTAGGAAGTTATGGGCGATTTACTAAACAGACCCGAAACTGAAGCTAATGCATGTGGTTTCCGGTGTTACCTTGGGCGGTTAACGGTGGTGGCGTGCTCGACACAGTCACGGCGTGAGAAGGCTCCGACGAACCCAGTGGTGGCTCAAGGTTCTGTAACAATTCCTCATTTCTCCCATTAACTTCTTCTCTCTAAACTTTTTTGATGATTTTTGGTGAAGAAAACAAAGTAGAGTGCTGAGTTTTTATAGAAAATATCATGGGCTTCTGGGGATGGGTTTGGGCCTCGATCTGAATTTATTGGACCAGAATGTGGATCATTATATTCTCCTTACGCATGTACGCTCAAGCTTAACAAGATCTAAAGCTGAAAAATAGGAAATAACCTAAATAGAATATAGTGAGAACACATTTTTCATAACAGTTAAATGAATTAAGTAAACCCATCTTAAATATTTAACAAAATAACTTCTTTTCACTTTCTACTTAATTATTTTTCAAACTCCTCATCCAAGAAGTTCTTCTAGAAAACATTTTAGGGTAATTATTGAATTAACCGATTAGTAAGTTTATAGGATTTCATTTTCCCCCAAAATCATCAGTTATATTGTATTTAACATTAACAGAAATAATTTGAAATCCAAAGTTATTGAGTTCATAATTTGTATTAGTTCTTCAAAATTCTAACTTATTGGAAATATAGATTTAGTCATTAAATCTATCAAATAAGATTGGTGGAATTATAAAAAAACTTATATGGTTAAAAGTAATGAAGAAAAAATATCACTTCCTATGATGATGTTATTTGAAATTTCTTACAAAATAAATTCTTCTTTATTTTTCACTTTTACATAAAATAAAAAAATGAAATCAGATAAATAAAGTTTATTTGAAATATTATTTTGTATATTTATATATTTTATATAAATTAATAAGTAATAAAAATAAAATTTAAAGAATATAAATTTTCATTAAAATAAAATTCAAAGGTTTAAATATTTTTTAAATATTATAAAATTGATTTAAATCTTTTTAAAGAAACTGTAATAATTTTTCAACATTTTATCTTAATTTTAGATTTTCTGGAACTTAGTAGGTGTTCAAATTCTATAAAGTTCCAAATCCAATGTTGTGATAAATTCTGCCTCTTTTCTTTTAATTAAAAAATTAAATTTTTTTATTGAATTTTGTTATTTGGCTTTTCTCATCCGCTGCTCCTCTTTATCTTTAAATAGAGATCATGCAGACTGACATTTTATTCATCATTTGTTTTCGACAAAGAGAGTGTTATAACTTAAATTCGGTTAAAGAAAATGGCTTCAAAGACTTTGATTATGCTGGGTGTCTTTGCAATTCTTCTCGTTGTGTCAGAAATGGCCGCAGCATCTGCACAGAAGTCGGGTACGTAAATTTATTATTCTATATAAAAATAAAAGTAGTTCCAAAGGCTGTGGTGCTAAAGTACTATTTCATAATTTCATCATACCATTTCGTCCGTTTTAAGTCCAGAAAGTTTGTTTGAATAAATGCTGGTTAATTATTTGGACTTGCTAAGTCAAAACACATTTAAGTATGATGTTGTTATCTACCCTCCGTTTTTTTAATATAAGTCGTTTTAGAAATTTTTATGTTCCAAATATATGATTTTTCGATTTTCTATGTAAAATTTATTAAAACTTAGTTTATATGACTAATGATAATATACTTTCTATTTTATTATTGACTGATTCGTGGTTAGGTAAATAATTAATGATGTTTTTTTAAGAAAATATAAAAAATAATATTTTTTTAATCTGTATGCATAATTTTAAAACGACTTATATTAAAAAGTGAGGGAATATTTGTCTAGTAAGAAAAAACGATATGTGTAGCTAGGCGGTGTGAATATCTAACTCCTCCGTAGAGGAACCGGGTTTGTCTTTCCCTGGTAGGCTCTCCAGGAGATTAGCCCAGTTTTATTAAAAAAGAAAAAAAGAAGACGATATGTATGATATTGAAACCTTTTATACGTATCAGGCCAACTCAAACCATTTAGATGTTCGGTGCAAATTTTATATTGAAGGTATATAATGATGCGATTTATCTTTTTTGACCGAGATCCGAAATTATATATATTTGAATAGTTTTAAGCGAAATTTATTTCAAAAATCGGGGAGTGGAATGCACATATGCACGTGCTAAAAGATATCTTTGAAATAATATTGAGGTGCTTTGTTTTGGATATGTACGGTGAAAACAGAGAGTGAGGAAACTGTGCAACCTGATCGATATGGTGGTGGCCATGGCGGAAATGAAGGTTACAACGGACGAGGAGGATATAACAGAGGAGGACACAACGGAGGTGGAGGATACAAGGGAGGTGGAGGATATAACGGGCGAGGAGGATACAACGGAGGAAGAGGTGGAGGATACAAGGGAGGAAGAGGAGGCCACGGGGGACACGGAGGAAGAGGAGGCCACGGCGGACACGGTCCAGAAGCTGTTCAGACTCAGCCTGGCAACTAAATCTATCAATACTTTAACAACCATGGATGATTTCATCTATGTATACACACAGTCCTGTATACACCTGTGACATGTATGTGTATGACTATAATTAAACCATGGTGAGTTTGTAAAAGTTACTTCAGTCAAATAAAAGAAATTAGGTGAATAAAGTTTCGTAATGTAATGTATCTATGTTCGAGTTGTAATATGTACTCTTTGCAAAAATAAAATCGTTTGTAGTTTATGTTGGGAATTTTTTACCAAAAAAATAATAAAATGGCTGAAAAAAAATTCTTGTTTGGAGACTTTCCTCTTTTATTTATTTAAATTATTATTTTTAAATAGAAATTATAACAAAAACAATTTGACACTACCTTTCTAACTAATTATTAACCGAACCTAAAACAATTAGATCCAGACTACAAATCTAATCAAGATCCATTTATGGAGATGATTGTTTGTTTGGTTTCTAGATTTTTAATTTTGATTTTTGTTTTTTAGTTGTTGGTTTTTTTATTTTAGATTTGGATTTTTTTTTTAATTTGCATTATATTTTAAATTTTTGAAAACCATGAATTATGATTTATATTTTGGTTAATTTTTTTTTTTTGGTTTTTGCTTATAAAATAATGAAATGAAAATATTATCAATAGTAAAATATTTATTGTGATATAATAAAATATAATATCATTACCAAAACACACATAAGCCTATTTAAAAAACAGCAAAAACAAATATAATTTTATGTTTAAAAGTAAACTTAAAATTTTAATTCTATGTTTAAATATAAGTTATATATACTTTGTTTTATAATTTTACTATATATTATTAATTATTTTTGTTTGAAGTTCAAATAGAAATTTAATAAAAAAATATTACTTACTATGAAAACAACAAATAATACAAAATATTACCACTTAAAATACATTTATTTATTTAATAAATTTATTTTAAAACAGAAAATAATGCAAACTAAATAGATGAACCATAATTCATATATATATATATATATATATACATGTATATGACAATACATAATGAAATATCAGTTTTCTGTCGAGTGCAGTCTGGTTACCCAGAGTTTCTTCACACCCGATAATCTAGCTCTAATGAGTTTTTTCTAAAAGGTTTTTATGATAGTATTGAGTTGGAATTGTAGAGGTGCGGGAAGTCACTGGACAATTAGTTATTTACGGAAAATATGGCATAAACATAGACCGGATTTTTTGTTTCTCTCCGAGACAAAACAAGATTTAGTTTACCTTCAGGGTCTTCAGTCTCATTTTGGTTATGATAATTTAGTTACAGTGGACCCGGTTGGTACGAGTGGAGGTTTGGCATTGTTTTACAATAATGAATACCAGGTTGATATTCTATATACTAGTAATCGTATGATTGATGTTGAAACTTTGTCCCTGGAAAAAAGTTTATATGACCTTTGTTTATGGAGAGCCGGTTCAACAGTTACGGGATCAAGTTTGGGAACGGTTAACAAGGTATGGCCTAGCAAGGTCAGAGCCGTTGGTTTATTAATGGAGATTTGAATGAGATAACTGGGAATCATGAAAGGGGGGGGGCATACGCAGTGCAGGATCTTTTGTACCGTTTAATGACATGATTAGGAATACTGAACTTTTGGAGTTCCCAGTCCGAGGAAATCAGATGTCCTGGCAAGGAAGAAGGAAACAAGGAAAAAAGAAAAAAGTTATGGTTCGGTGCCGGTTGGATCGAGCTTTAGCAAACGAAGATTGGGATACACTTTTTCCATGCTCTTACACAGAATATTTGAGAATGGTGGGGTCCGATCATCGACCGGTGGTGGCTTTTCTGGACAATAAAATAACAAGACGGAGGGGAAAATTTCGGTTTGACAAGAGATGGATTGGACAAAAAGGCTTATTGGACTCGATTGCAAGAGGGTGGGGTGAATTCTCAGAGGCGAATCCGGGGGATTTCATTTCAAAAATTACAAACTGCCATCATGAGATCTCTACATGGCGGAAGAATAATCCACCTTATGGGAAAGAGAAAATTGGAGAACTCCAGAAAGCACTTGAAGAAGTCCAAACGGATAATACTAGAACCCAAGAAGATATTCTAGAGGTCTCAAGGAAGTTACAGGAAGCTTATAAGGATGATGAAGAGTACTGGCAACAAAAGAGTCGTAATATGTGGCACACTTCTGGGGATCTCAATACAAAATTCTATCATGCTCTAACAAAACAACGTCGTGCTCGTAATAGAATTGTGGGTCTATATGATTCTGATGGAAACTGGATAATTGAGGAGCAGGGGGTAGAAAAGGTGGCAGTGGATTATTTTGAAGATCTGTTTCAGACAACAACTCCTACTGGTTTTGATGGTTTTTTAGATGAGATTACACCCTCAATTACACCACAAATGAATCAACGGCTTGTTCGGTTGGCAACTGAGGAGGAAGTTCGACATGCTTTATTCATGATGCATCCGGAGAAAGCTCTTGGGCCGGATGGAATGACGGCTCTCTTTTTTCAACACTCATGGCATATAATAAAAAATGATCTATTGGAAATGGTCAATAGTTTTTTGGCATCGGAAAATTTGGACACAAGGTTAAACACTACAAATATTTGTCTGATTCCTAAAAAGGAGAGACCCACAAGGATGACTGAACTCAGACCTATCAGCTTATGTAATGTAGGATACAAGATTCTATCTAAGGTATTATGTAAAAGATTAAAGGTCTGTCTTCCATCACTGATCTCGGAGACGCAATCGGCTTTTTTGCTGGATGATTAATATCAGATAATATTCTTATAGCTCAGGAGATGTTCTATGGTTTGCGAACTAATAAACCGTGTCAGGACAAATTTTTGGCAATAAAAACGGATATGAGCAAAGCTTATGACAAAGTTGAATGGATCTTTATCCAAGAACTACTAACCAAGGTGGGATTCGGCCAGCATTGGATCCAATTAATGATGTAATGCATTTCCTCAGTTCAGTATAAGGTTTTATTGAATGGACAACCAAAAGGACATATAATACCACAGAGGGGATTACGTCAGGGGGACCTTCTATCCCCTTATCTGTTTATTATGTGTACAGAAGCATTGGTCGCAAATATTAAAAAGGCAGAACGAAATAAGCAACTAACGGGTCTAAAGGTTGCTAGGGCCTGCCCCCCAATTTCCCATTTTTATTTGCATACGATAGCCTTTTCTTTTGCAAAGCTCAGAAGGAAGAATGTCAGACAATTCTTAGGATTCTCAAAGAATATGAAGGGCTTCAGGACAACAAATAAATTTTGAAAAAATCTTCGATTCAATTTGGACACAAGATTGCAGAAGCTACACGACAGGAAGTTCGAGATATCTTAGGTATACATAATTTAGGAGGAATGGGGTCTTATTTGGGCATCCCAGAAAATATGGGAGGATCAAAGGTGCAAGTTTTTGGATTTGTTCAGGAGCGTCTAAATAGCAGAGTAAATGGTTGGACTTTTAAGTTTTTCACCAGAGGGGGTAAGGAAGTGATTATAAAATCTGTGGTTACAGCCTTGCTAAACAATGTGATGTCATGCTTTCGAATTCCAAAAACGGTAATGAAGAAATTAGTTAGTGCTGTAGCACAATTCTGGTGGAGTCCAGGGGGTAACAAGAGAGGTATGCATTAGAAATCATGGGACAAACTGTGTAGCTCTAAGGACGATGGAGGTTTGGGATTCAAAGATCTCACAGATTTTAATACAGCTATGCTTGGGAAACAATTTTGGAGATTAATGGACAAACCGAATACTTTATTTTCTCGTGTATTCAAAGGGAGATATTTCAGGAATGCTTCACCCCTGGAACCCATTAGATCATACTCGTCATCTTATGGTTGGGGTAGTATTGTCTCTGCTAGATCTCTGGTTAGCAAAGGACTAATCAAAGGGTGGGAACATGATCATCTATATCAGTATGGAATGACCCTTGGCTTCCATCCACTCGCCCGAGACCAGCAAATAAAAATCAACACAATCTTTACCCGGACCTAACAGTGGATGCTCTTATCGATGGAACATCACGATCATGGAACCTACAGGTTATTCGAGCTCTGGTGGATCCGCAAGATGTGAAAATTATTCAAAGTATTCCTATCAGTAGATCTCATCTAGAAGACCGGAATGGATGGCATTTTACAACAATGGAAAATATAGGGTTAAATCTGGATATGAAGTGGAACGAGTATATCCGGATAGAGAAATAATGCCACCCCAGTTTGGCCCTTCGATAACACCTTTGAAGACGTTCTGTTGGAAGTTACGCTGCCCACCCAAGTTGAAACATTTTTTATGGCAACTATTGACGGGATGTATAGTGGTTAAGAAATATTTGAGGTCAAGAGGAATGCAAGGAGATACTGTTTGTGACCGATGTGGTGCTCCCGAGGAATCAGCTAATCACGTGTTTTTGAATGTCCACCGACAGTTCAGGTCTGGGCACTTTCACGGATCCCGATGAATCCAAATATTTTTCCCACTCAATCTTTGTTTACCAATATGGATCATTTATTTTGGAGACTTTCTCCTGAAATGGAGGATCATTCATTTGCTTGGATTCTCTGGTATATATGGAAAGGTAGAAACAACAAAGTTTTTAGCAATTTGGATATGGACCCGAGAGATACTCTCAAACTGGCAGAAATGGAATCGTTACTTTGGGTGGAAGCACAAAATTCTCAGACTCAAGACATGGAACGCACCCAAATTCATGTATCTTCGATAATAACGAGTATACCAGGTAGATGGTGTTTTACAGACGGATCTTGGAAAAATGAGGATAGCTTTTCAGGGCAAGGATGGTATAGTACCCTGGAAGGCTACGATGGACTAATGGGAGCAAGGAACACGAGAGCGAGTCAGTCGCCACTACACTCAGAGATAGAGGCCCTTATATGGGCAATGGAATGTATGAGGAATCTTAGACAAGCATGGGTTACTTTTGCAACGGATAGTGCTCAATTGGTGAAGATGGTGTCGGAACCAGAAGAGTGGCCAGCCTTTGCAAGCTATTTGGAAGACATAAAAGTTTTAAAGAGGAGTTTTAACAGCTCAGAGATCATTCATATACCACAGACACAGAACTCAAAGGCGGACAGTCTCGCACGCAGTGCAAGAAAGCAACCGTCATTTGTCGTCCATATGGATGCAGAGCTATCGGGGTGGTTCGCAGAGTCTACATGAGTCTGCTTTGTTTGCTGACAAAAAAAAAATGACAATACATATTTAATGTAGATCAAAAATGGCAATACATATTTATTAAAACATATAAAAGTTATATTCCAAAAATATTCTATGTGAGATTGGCAAGTGACTGAGTTGATCTGGACTGGGCCTGTCGTTGACAACTGGGCCTGGATGTCAATAATAAAGAAGAGCGATAAAGATTATGCTCGGCCTCTGGTGAAAGAGTGAAACCCAAGAGCTGAAGTTACATGTGCATATAAAATGAAGGATGAGAAGCAGAGGATAACACCTCATAACAACCTAACAGCCTCGTCTTCTTCTCATGTTATCCAGGTACCGAAGCAGATGATTCTGCCATTGTTGTAAAGAATCTCGTGTAACACTCCAAAGAGATAACGAATTCCAGGTACCGATCCTGAAGAAGATGTACCCAAAATCTGGGGAACTCTAAAACTTTGCGTGTTTTCTTGTCAATTGTTTTCTTTCGTGTTGCGTTCTGGGTTTTCGAGTGTGTGAGTGGAGTCGCGATCTTCAAACAACGAGAGACGTGAGAGATCGATAGAATCAAAGCGTTCGATAGTCAAGAGAGATCATTGAGATACAATACAAGTGTGTATCAGATTATTCTACAAGTGGTATCAGAGCTAGGCTAGAGCATTCAAAGGATTCAGAAGACATGATCGAGGTCCGGATTCAGAAGAACGATCTGGTTCTACGAGGAGTAAAGATCGAGGAGCACCAATCAACGAGAAGAGGTTGATTGGGATTATAAAGGAAGTTCAATTCTACTCTTATACTAAATCGATCTGATCTTGAATCTTTGGTTGTGCATCTAGTTGTTGTGGGATTGTTTTCTTGGTTATCTGCAAGTGACAAGAAGCGAGGAATCACACATCAAAGAGGATGGATCCGACGCAAGGGAGGTTCGAGATCGAGAAGTTCGATAGGAACGGTGACTTTGGACTTTGGAAATTTAAGATGATGACACAGTTAGCGATTCATGGCCTGGTATCAGTACTTTAGAAAGAAACCACTTTTGAATTTGATATAGCAAAGCTAGAGGAAGGTGTCGAAGTAAAGAAAGACCTAAAGAAGGCAGAAAGATATCTAAGAGCTAGGAGTCTATTCACCACTTGTCCCAGTGATTTGATCTTGATGAAGATTATGAATGAGACTATATCTCTTAGAATGGGGAAAGAATTTGAGAGAGACTACCAAACAAAGTCTTTGCCAAACTGAATATATCTCAAGAAGAAGTTTTCTTGCTTCAGGATGGAAGAAAATAAACCAATGGAAGAGAACTTTGACTCTTTCCTAAAGCTTCTAGCTGATTTGGCAAGTATCAAGATCGACATCTCAGACGAGGATCAAGCCATTCAACTACTCTCTGGGCTGACTACAGCCTGTGAGCCATTGGTACATACCATACAATATGGACCCGGAAAGACATGCTGACAGTCAACAAAGTCATCACTATGGCATACTCAAAAGAGGCAGAGATAAAGCAGAAGGGGTTGACAACAAGAGGCATACACTCAGGTCTTTACAGTGAGTCAAGGGGAAGAACATCGACCAGAAATGACTCAGGAAATAACAAGCAATGGAACAGCAAACGAAAGAGCAGATTCAGGTCAATAGGAAAGTAGAATGTAAAACAAGATAAAACTTGTTGGATATGTGGAAGCGATGGACACTGGAAACGAGACTGTCCAGAACACAAAAAAACATCTCACTCCTCAAATTTAGAAAACTCAGCAAACGTGGCAAAGAATCTTCCAGGGTTAATAGCCCTGACAGACAGTCTGATGGTATCAAATGAAGAGTGGGTGTTGGAATCAGGTTGCACTTTTCATATCACGCAACAAAGGGATCTTCTATCAGAGTTTGTGGAATATGACGGGAATAAAGTGATGATGGGTCACAACTCATTCTGCATAGTTTGAGGAATGGGAAAAATAACCATAGACAACAAAGATGGATCATCGGTCACATTGAGTGAAGTTCGTTACATCCCAGATGTTGGACCCAATTTTGGGTAATACCTTAACGGGCCATGATCAAAGTGATGGGCCGTAAGGATCAAAACCCGTAGCAAGCAACCGAGCTCAAAAGCAAAGAAGTCGAGGCCCCCCAGAGATCGCGGAGCGGTTACGAAGATCGCGGAGCAGTTACAAAGGTCGCAAAACAGCTACAGAGATCGCGAAGTCGACTCGCTATAAAGAAATGAGAAGGGACATGAAGAAGAACACGTTGAAAACCCTAGAGAGAGCTACACACATACATCGACTTTGTTTTCTCCTGTTCTTAGATCCTTTTCTTTAACGATCTCACTTGTGTAATTCAATCTAGTTCAACTTATTGTATTCGGTCCTATTCATCAATAAAGTCCATTTTTGCCTACTGGAAACTATTAACATCGTTGTTTTCTAAAGATATTGTTGCCTACATCTTTTATCTTCCCTAGATCAAACTCCCGATCACTTTCAAATACTTAATGTATGTAGATTTTAGGTTCTACATTTTGGCACCGACTGTGGAAAAGATAAATGAAAAACATCTTTGCTAAGAAACCGATCTAAGTTTCCTAAGCGCGACTATGGATCCCAACCAAACCACCCGAACCATGATATATGGTGTTTTTAGTACCATTATATGTGTGCTTTGAGCTAATTCTAAGTCCTAATTCGTGTTTAATTGATATCATTCCAGGTTTGGAGCAGGTGAAAGAGTAAAGAAGAGAGATTCTGGAAGTCGGATGCCGTTTTGAAGGATTCGATGCGGAACAGTCATCTAGAACAACCCGAAGGTTGTTCCCGAAGAGAACAAGCGTTTGACTGTTCCCGATCATTAAGGAAAGTTCCAATTCTGGAAGTTTGCCCTAGATTCCACTCTCTCTTATCTCTTTACCACCAGCGCCTCCATATAAAAAGGCCTATGCTATCATTTCTTTTTCGGACGCTAGTTTTTGCAAGAGACCTATAACTATTTTCTTTGGATTAAGCAACTTGTAAGGGAGAAGGCTTCATCTCTCATTCTCACGAGAAGATCATCCTGAACCCTTGTCTTTCTACTTTATTTTATATGCAGTATTATTCAGAAACCATGTTTGTGTCATCCTGCTTTATGATTGAGTAGTAGGCTAAGCTTGCTTAGGGTTGTAGGGTGTTAGCCGCATGAACTGTCGATCTCTGATTTAATCACCTAGCTAACCGCTTAGGAGATAAATTGACATATATTGAATGAGCTTTGTATCCCTAATCAGCGAGAGTAGATATTAGGGTATTACGTGAACTAATCAGATCTTGTCTCTAAGGCTTGTTATCGTGTCTTGTTCCAAGTGAGAACTTAGGATTCAAGACCGATATGCAAAGGGAGCAAGACCACGATAGTGGATTGTTCTAGCCGAGTGATCTGAATTCTAGAGTGCACCTCATTGCACTTGAATAGTTGTTCAGTTCTGCATTGACATCCGATTAATAACCCTAAGCCGGCTTCATTTAAATCAAATTTGAACCATCTAGGTATTCTAGTTACTTGCGTCACAATGAATTCCCAAAACCCCACTTGTTTCTCAGCTTATTATTGAACTCATAAGAGTAAAAGTAAACTGGTCCTCAGGATTGAATCTCAAATATTACAATTACCACTGTTAACTTGACAGTAGCAAGGATTCATTTTTAGTGTACCAAGTTTTGGCGCCGTTGCGACGGGGACTAAGCTTTACCTTTCTTTTTCGGTTTAATATTTAGTGTGAGATATCTAACTTGCTTTATTTCTTTGTTGGAACAGATGATCCAAGTGCATGACCAGTAGACATACTCGGAGCAAAGCACAAGGACCACTACATCAACTGACCAACGAAGAACTCACAAGATTAGAAAGACAGAACCGTCAACAGCCAAGAACAACCAACACCAACATGGGTGATCACGTCAACATGGATGACCTCACTGCTGCATTGGCACTCATTCAACAACAAATACAGACTCAGCAACAACAGATGTTGCAGATGCAGCAAACCATCCAAAATCAGCAACAAACTGCTGAGGACCAAGCAGCCGAGAACGCCGCACGAGAAGAGCGTGGTGCTCTTATTAGGGAGCGAAACCTTCCGCCAAACTTCGCTACTAACTTCTCCCCCATCAGCTCTCCACCCTGTACTCTACAAGATTATGAGATCAAACCTGCACTGATAGGTCTGGTACAGAAGAGCACGTTCAGCGGCCTCACTTCAGACATTCCAATGGACCACATAGGCCTTTGAGAGGATCTGCAATTTCTCTCGCTCTAATGGAGTGCCACCAGATTATATCAAATGCTCGCTGTTCCCATTCTCTCTTGAAGGGAAAGCTTCTCGCTGGCTGCAATCTCTCCCAACCGGTTCTCTCACCACATGGGACCAGGTTCGATCAGCATTCCTAAGCTACTTCTACACAAAGTCCAAAACCGCGGCTCTAAGGCATAGAATCTCCAATTTCAAGCAGAAATCTGATTAACCTTTCATGAAGCTTGGGAAAGGTACAAGGAGTACCAGAGAGAGTGCCCACACCATGGGTCTGATGATGATTACATACTGGAGGTGTTCTATGATGGAGTGAGCTATGAGTTCCGAAACACCCTTCATTCTTCTAGTAACGGAGACCTCATGACTCAAACCACACCTAGTGCGTTCGCGTTGATTGAGAACATGGCTTCAAGTTCACTCAACAAGAACAAGGAGCACGATCGCTCCAAAAGTGTGAACAATATAGATGATCTTGCGGCGAAGGTGGACCAACTGCTTAAGGGAAACCAGAGCCAAGTTTTCATAATGGAAGAAGCAACTCCTAAGAAGAGTGCAGGCGACAAGGCGTTTGAAGCTGAACAAGCAGGAGACGATCAGCAGGAAGTGAGCTACGTAAATGGGCAAGGGTGGCAGTTAAAGAACTACCACCCAAACCCTAACGTAAGGAACAATCGACAACTTTTCTGGCCTAAGCAGGAGAAACCGGTTGATCCGGCACAGAGCAGTCAAGGTCAGTATGCGGGGTATCAAAAGAACTACCAAACCCGAACCTATTTTCTAAGCCAACCACAGAACAATCAACCTCAGATGCAGAAGCACCAGAACACTCAGCCTGCTACTTCCGCCTCTGTCGCGGTTCCGCAAGATGAAACAAAACTATGTTGCAGCAGCTACACCAAGGACAACAGCTCCAAGGGAAAGCTCTAAACCAGGTTACTACCGAGATCAATACCAAAATGAACCATATGTTCGGAGATTTGAGCACCAAGTATGATAATGTCGCGAGCCATATGAGACACATGGACATTCAGATAGCTCAGACTGTTGAGAGTGTCAAGAGGCAGCAAGGTACTCTACCTGGTAAAACAGACAAAAATCCTAAGGAGTGCAATGCAGTTCAGCTAAGGAGCGGGAAGCAACTTTCCGAGCCGGAGAAGAGGAGGTTCACCACGGCTGAGAAAGGGAAGCAGAAAGAGTCGGAACAACTACCAGCCGATACCCTGGCAGTAGAGGGGAATACAGAACCAGCAGTTGAAACAAGTTCACCAGGGCCAGAACAACCAGCTGAAGCTGTTCGCCCAATCCCAGAGGTTGTTCCTCCTCGCGAATACATTCCTATAGTCCCTTACCCTGTTCCAGCAAAGGGTACTCGTAAGGACATAGAGGAGATGAAGTGCAGGAAGATGCTGGAGGATCTAACCGTCCGACTCCCCCTGATGGATGTGATCCAAATGATGCCCTCCATGCGCAGCTTTATGAAAGGATTGATCTCAGGAAAAATATCAGAGGAGAGCGAATTCATGACAGTTTCTAAGGAGTGCAGTGCAGTGCTTCATAACAGATAGATAAAGAAGCGAGGAGACCCCAGCAAGTTCGTCCTCCCTATCCAGATTGGGAAAACAGTTTTTGCATGCTCCTTGGTTGATCTTGGATCCAGCGTGAACCAACTAAGATGTCCTTGGTGTTCTACCTGGTAAAACAGACAAAAAATCCTAAGGAGTGCAATGCAATTCTACTCTGTAGAACTGCATGCCCTACTCTGTAGCTCGACGTCTAGGATACACGCATTTCAAACCAACTAAGATGTCCTTGGTGTTCGCAGATAGATCAGTCAAATTTCCGGTCGGTATTCTAGAGGATCTCCAAGTAAAAGTTGGAAACACTTCTGTTCCAGCAGACTTTGTTGTTCTGGAGCTGGAAGAAGAGTCTAAAGATCCTCTCATCTTGGGAAGACCATTCTTATGTATTGTTGGAGCCATCATTGATGTGCGACAGGGGAAGATTGATCTGAATCTTGGGGACATAGTTATGCAATTCGAGATGGATGAGTTGCTAAAGAAGCCGATGTTGGATGGGCAGACCTTTGAGGTTGATGAAGGGATTAATCCGCTCTAACCTCGCGAAGGAATGATCGAGGATTCTTACCGAAGACCCACTGGAGCTTGCATTAGTAAGAGCTGAGGCCGAGCAGAGTGTCGTAAACATTGATGCACATGGGTATGCCAAGATGCTTGTCTCCACAAGGAGTATGGGGAGAATGGTAGCGAGTCTAAGCTGGGGGAGGAGAGCAACGGGGACGACACCACCCCAGCTGGAGCGACCCCTACACCAAACTCGCCTGTTCTGTCGAACCAACCAGAGGACCCCTGGAGCGAGCTTAAAGCTCCCAAGGTTGAGCTAAAACCCCTTCCTAAGGGGCTCAGGTACGCTTTCTTAGGTCCAAATTCCACCTATCCTGTCATTGTGAATGCTGAACTAAATAATGTGGAAACTGCATTGCTTTTGTGTGAGCTTAGGAAATAACGTAAGGCATTAGGATATTCACTAGCTGACATACCTGGCATTTCACCTGATTTATGCATGCATAGAATACACCTAGAAGATGAATCAATGACTTCTGTCGAACATCAGAGGAGGTTAAACCCAAATCTAAAAGATGTTGCTAAGAAAGAGATTATGAAACTTCTTGAAGCAGGTGTGATCTATGCCATATCTCATAGTAAATGGGTTAGCCCTCTTCATGTAGTACCTAAGAAAGGTGGGATCACTGTTATCACGAATGAAAAGAATTAATTGATCCCTACTAGGATAGTGACATGACATCGCATGTGCATTGATTTCAGGAAATTAAATGCAGCAACTAGAAAGGATCACTTTCCACTCCCTTTTATTGATCAAATGCTTGAGAGATTGGCTAACCACCAATATTACTGCTTTTTAGATGGTTATTCAGGTTTCTTACAGATCCCTATCCATCTAGATGATCAGGAAAAGACGACGTTCACGTGCCCCTACGGAACGTATGCTTACAGGAGAATGCCATTCGGCTTGTGCAATGCGCCAGCAACATTTCAGCGCTGCATGATGTCAATCTTTACTGACCTGATTGAAGACATTATGGAAGTTTTTATGGATGATTTCAGTGTCCATGGAAGCTCCTTTAGTGTCTGTTTGTCAAAATTGTGCAGAGTACTAAAAAGGTGTGAGGAGAAACATCTGGTGCTCAATTGGGAGAAGTGCCACTTCATGGTCACAGATGGGATTGTTCTGGGGCACAAGATCTCCGAGAAAGGCATTGAGGTGGATAAGGCAAAGATCGAGGTGATGATGAGTTTGCAACCACCAACAAATGTGAAAGCCATCAGGAGTTTCATGGGTCACGCTGGGTTTTACAGACGTTTTATCCAGGATTTCTCAAGGATAGCGAGACCACTCACCAGACTGCTCTGCAAGGAGATCAAGTTCAATTTCGATAGTGAGTGTCAAGCTGCGTTCCACACCATCAAAGGAGCTCTAGTCAGCGCACCTGTTGTGCAACCGCCAGACTGGGATCTCCTCTTTGAAATCATGACTGATGCAAGCGACTTTGCAGTTGGAGCAGTACTTGAGCAGCGCAAGGATAAGAAACTTCATGTGATCTATTACGCAAGCAAAACTATGGATGAAGCTCAGTGCAGATACGCTACGACAGAGAAAGAACTTCTGGCTATTGTTTTTGCATTCGAGAAGTTCAGATCCTACCTGGTGGGATCTAAGGTGATTGTGCACACAGACCATGCTGCTCTTAAGTATCTGCTCACAAAGAAAGATGCGAAACCGAGGTTGTTAAGGTGGATTCTTCTCCTCCAAGAATTCGATCTTGAGATAAAGGATAAGAGAGGAGTCTCCCAAGGCTGGCATTCTTCAACAATCGCTTAGACAAAATCACGGCGAGAATGGGGTTGCAGACCACCTGTCCAGAAGGAATATTGAGGACGACACAACTTTTGATGAAGAACACCCAGTGGAACAAATCAACGTGGTTGGTCTGCGTTTCGCGGAACAACCTCTGGGAATCACATCAGACTGTTCCAGCATCGCAGAACAACCTCTGGGAAGGAGACCCGATTGTTCTCACATCGCGGAATATCCGGTCAAAGTGATCCAAAAGCAGTACTCTAACCTCCCGTGGTTTGCTGAAATTGCGAATTTTCTAGCTGCTGAAAAGCAACCTCTTAATTTCACCGGAAACGACAAGAGGAAATTTTTAAGGGAGGCGAGGCATTATGTTTGGGATGAACCGTTCTTGTACAGACATGGAAAGGATGGCTTATTCAGAAGGTGTGTTCCAGAGGCAGATATTCCCGGAATCCTACATCACTGCCATGGTTCATCTTACGGAGGCCACTTCGCTACATTCAGAACGGTTTCCAAAATCCTTCAAGCAGGATTCTGGTGGCCAACAATGTTCAGGGATGCTCACGCCTACATAGCCAGGTGCGATGCATGCCAGCGACTTGGGAAAATCAGCAAGAGGAATGAGATGCCTCAGAATTACATTCTAGAGGTTGAAGTATTCGACGATTGGGGAGTCGATTTCATGGGACCATTTCCTCCGTCCTTCAAGAATGAGTACATCCTCGTCGCCGTAGATTATGTATCTAAGTGGGTAGAAGCGATGGCGAGCCCTACTAATGATGCAAAAGTGGCGACTAAGGTGTTCAGCTCCATCATCTTTCCGAGATTTGGAGTGCCTCGGGTGGAAATTAGCGATGGTGGAACACACTGCATCAACAAGGCATTTCAGGGCCTCTTGACGAAGAATGGAGTAAAGCACAAGGTGGCAACCGCATATCATCCACAGACGAGTGGACAGGTTAAGGTTTCCAATAGGGAGATCAAAAGCATCCTCCAGAAAACTGTCAACACGTCACGAAAGGACTTGTCACTTAAGCTGGACGATGCACTATGGGCCTACAGAACAGCCTACAAAATGTCGCTAGGGACGACCCCCTATCACCTGGTATATGGTAAGGCATGTCACCTCCCTGTCGAGCTCGAATACAAGGCTGCATGGGCAGTCAAGCTACTGAATTTTGACATCAAGCCAGCAACCGAGAGACGCATGATTCTAATCTTGAGCTGGAGGAGATAAGGCACCTCGCCTATGAAAGATCCAAAATTTACAAGGAGAAGACCAAGGCCTACTATGTCAAGCGAATTATTGCGAGACATTTCGGACCCAACGATAAGGTCTTGCTTTTCAATTCGAGGCTGAGATTGTTCCCAGGCAAGTTAAAGTCTAGGTGGTCGGGGCCCTTCACTATTAAGGAAGTTCGACCCTACGGAGCTTTGTGTTACTGGACAGAAAAGGAGACGAGTTCCTAGTGAACGGACAGCGCGTCAGGCATTACCTTGCTGACTCCACCATCGCAGAGGGAGAAGAGTCCTAAGCGATCCCCCATTAGGCTGATCCAAGTCAAGCTAATGACTTTAACCAAGCGCTTGGTGGGAGGCAACCCACTGGTTAGTATGTACATTGATTTCTATAGTTTATTATATTTCTTTTCAGATTTATTTTGTAGGTCAAAAATAAGAAAAAAAAGTTGGACTCTTCAGTCAGAACAACCAAAGGACTGTTCTTCTGGTAGAACAACCCATTGACTATTCCAGGTAAGTGTTCCGAACCAAAAAAAAATAAAAAAATAAAAAAATTCGGGGGTAGTTAGGGTTTTTCCTATTTAAGGCTTCACCCTTCCACTTTCCTCTTTCACTGTGCCGCACAGTGACCCTTCCCCCTGCGATTTTTAAGCAACCACCAAATCTTTGATTCTCAACCGTTTTAAGTGGTTTTGGCTTCTCACTCGTTTGGAATCTCGAGTTCTCTCTGTCTTTGCAGTTCACTTCACCAGTTTCTACAGGTACGAGGCTCGACAGTCCCCATCCAAATCGCAAGAACTCGATGGCCAAAACTAAGCAATCCGCCAAGCGAAAGAAAGCTACATGCAACACGCCACCCCCGCAAGCACATCAACAAACCTCTGCGACCTACCCATGGCCCCGGGAACAAGAGGGTGAACCAATTGATCTCGACAGCCCATTGCTCTTGGATTTCAACTGCGAGGGGTGGGATAAGGGGACAGCAGCGCGCTACAACGCCATCCTCCGGGTTGACATGTTACCCACTCGTTTCTGCCACGCGGAGACTTTGGCTGATCTTGGCATCGACGAGGATGTGTTCGAAACGCTGCACACCATCGGGATTGCTCCTATCTGCTATACAACACACGAGCTCTACCCAGGCAAGAGATCACTTATCTCAATTTGAGGAATGTTTCGCACAACTGAATTCCCATAACATGAAGCTCAACCCGGTAAAATGCAGATTCGCCGTACCATTGGGAGAATTCCTCGGATACCTAGTCAAATCCCGTGGTTTCGAAGCTAATCCAAAACAGATCAATGCATTTATCGAGATGGATTCGCCCAAGAATAAACGGGAAGTCCAGAGATTGACCGGTAGAGTCGCAACACTTAACCGATTCATCTCAGGTCGACAGACAAGTGCCTACCTTTCTACGATATCTTGCGGGGGAATAAAAAATTTGAATGGTCAGAAGAGTGCGAAAATGCTTTTCAACAGTTGAAACGATACTTGGCCACTCCTCCAATTCTCGCAAAACCTGTCGAAAGAGAACCCTTGTTCTTATATATCGCAGTATCAGCAACGGCTGTGAGCGGTGTCTAATCAGGGAAGAGCGCGGCGAACATCAACCTATTTTTTATATAAGCAACACATTGCCAGATGCTGAGTCAAGGTATCTGTTGATGGAAAAACTAGCATACGCAGTTGTAACTTCGGCGCGAAAGCTAAGACCATATTTCCAATCACACACAATCGTCATCTTCACGACTTTCTCCCTACGGACGATTCTGCACAGCCCAGTCAGTCGGGCCGACTAGCCAAATGGGCAGTCAAGTTGACCGAGTACGATATCGAATATCGACCGAGTACAAGTGCGAAATCCCAGGTACTCGCAGATTTTTTAGTCGAACTACCAACAGGGACCGTGACCAACGTGGACCGTGACCAACGGGGACCGTGACCAACGGGGACCATGACCAACAAGGAACCAAATTCAACCTGGTTTCTTCACGTCGACGGATCCTCATCTAAGCAAGGATTGGGCATCGGAATCCGCCTCACTTCACCAACCAGTGAAATCTTAGAACAATCATTCAGATTGGAATTTCACGCATCCAACAACGAGGCCGAGTACGAAGCATTCATTTCAGGGCTACGTTTAGCTCACCGATTGAGGATACGTAACATCCATGCCTACTGTGATTCTCAGCTAGTTG
Source organism: Brassica rapa (assembly GCF_000309985.2). NCBI lineage: Eukaryota > Viridiplantae > Streptophyta > Magnoliopsida > Brassicales > Brassicaceae > Brassica > Brassica rapa. The sequence continues at coordinate 6,288,110 of NC_024801.2, read as the reverse complement.
CAAGTCAATATAGCGGAGAATACGAAGCGAGGGACGAAAGAATGGATGCGTATCTCAAACTGGTCCAGAATCTAGCCAAAGAATTTGACTGTTTCGCTCTTACGCGAATCCCCCGTTCTGAGAACGTCCAAGCCGATGCTCTCGCAGCCCTGGCATCGAGTTCCGACCCAGGTCTTAAAAGAGTGATTCCGGTCAAATTCATCGAACACCCGAGTATCGCACCACCAATCATCATCAACCTCATCGGGGATCAAGACGACGATGTAGAAGAGGTCGCAGGACAGCCGGAGGAGAAATCAGAACAATCCAACTACGGCTACAATACGCCATGGCTGGAAACGATTCGAGCCTACATCACCGATGGAAAGTTACCTCCCAAAAAATGGGCGGCCCGTAAAATCTGAACGCAGGCCGCGCGTTACGTAACGGTCGACGGTGAAATTTACAAATGGAAACTTTCCAGACCACTCATGACGTGTTTGGAAGGACAAAAAGCGAGAAACGTCATGGAAGAAGTCCATTCTGGGTCCTGCGGAAACCATTCCGGTGGAAGGTCACTAGCAGTAAAAATCAAACGCCACGGATACTACTGGCCAACGATGATCGGAGGATTGTGAGAAATTCGCACGAAGGTGCAAAAAATACCAAAGGCATGCTCCGACTGTGACACCCCAGATCGTAGATAACCGGAAATGACACGGTCGATGTTCCCTGATGGTCGACCCGAGGTTCTCGAAATAAATCCGATCACCTTAGACCAACAACCAAAGAACACAGACACTCCTATCGGATATTACTCTAGGCTTTTCAACCCGATAAAGCAATATTCGATAGTTAGTTCGTCCCGGACAAGGACTAATATCATATGAGAACTCGTGATTTATAAACATCTTTTATACATTATTTATTTACTTTAAACATCTTACAAACTGTTATAGTTTACCCTACGGCCTATCGCCCAACAACGTTTTAAGTAAATATACATCAAAACGTACGTTGCAAGGACAACAAAATACTACCGCTGGTTGGCCGCTCCATCCATCCAAAAGATTTAAGTGTCTCCCGCCTAAGGTTTACCTGCACACACAAATGAGTCATGAGCAACTAGTTTACTCAGTGAATCTAGAATCACAACACAATCAATAACAATCAAGCAATTATCAATGCATATACATGATCATGCAAGTACTAGTACTATACTTTAATATCGATCATCATTGTGAATTCTTATTTTAAACATCACTTCCACAACACCCGCCCGTTACCATACTCATATAATACAATATATATACTAGACCCGAGAAACCACTAAGGCTAACCGAGACTAGTGAGTTAGCATCACCATCATTGTCGAATGTCCGGTATGGACAATCCGACACTGCATCGTCATGCAGTACACGGTCTCCAGGGAGCTACCCCATCATCGTGTCTTCATGACCTTGTTCCGTTCGCAGGACCAAGTCACGGTAATGCGGGGGCTTTAGGGATAGTGAATATAACAAGACTTCACATGATTTTACTTCCATAATTATTCCAAAATTAATTCATAATTAATCCTTAATTAATCATAATTAACTCTTAATTAATCCTAGATTAATCCTTAATTAATCTCATATTAATCTTTAATTAATCCAAGATTAGTACTTAATTAATCATGATTACTCTTTAATTAATCTCAGATTAATTCTCAATTAAACCAAGATTAATTCTTAATTAACCAAGATTAATCCATAATCAAAACCATGATTATTTCATAATTAAGATTAGTACTTGAGAACAAGTACTATGATTATGATTAACCTCACTCTAACCTTTTGATTACTCTTATGTATAGTTTACAATAAGTAAACATAACACCATTCTTATAAACTTGAGAGACTTTACTAACTCAATCAATCTCAACATCTATCTAGACTCACCTAAAGATTAGTCTTGAAACTGGCTTGGACAAGACTTGAGTTCCACTTGAACAAGGCTGAATGGACCTGAGAATGGACAAGGTTCTGATCGGTTACTATGGTTAACTCAACAACTCATCTGACTCACTTGATTGTGGCTTACCAAGAGACTGAATGGATAGGATGGGACTAGCAAAGCTCCACACCTTAGCTGATCAAAACAGGGCAAGGTTGGGTTCAGAACATCAACAATCTGACAGTTCGGTTCAAGCTAAACAACTTAAATCAAATCAGTTCAAGCTCGGTTCCTTTCATACCAGATCAGATCAGTTCAGTTCTATTCAGTTAACAACAGTTCAAGACAAGATCAGACTGAGTTTAGTTTCGTTTAACTCCAATCAATCCCTAACACCTTAGCAAACTGTTTTAGGAGATGGATTCAAACCGAAACTAAGCAAGAACTGAACTGTATCATAACTTAAACAACTGATCCGACCCAGATCTAAGGTAGCCATGAACTGTTGTGATCAGATACTGACTTAGGCTAGGAGACCAAAGCTTACCAAGACAAACCAAAGGACTAGATGGCCTCAGCTGATCCTCTTCTCCAAGGTAAGCTTGTGGCTGGACTGATCAAAGAGAAAGATCAAGGTCTGATCATGATCTGAACTCAACTAGGTCTAGGGTTTTATTTAAAAATCTCACCTTCTGATCTTTCTCAAGAACCAAACTGAGCTAAGGTTGAAGATTAGGTCACCACCAATTTTTTCTTGATTTTTCTCACTGAGTTTTCTGTTCTTCTTTCTCTCTTTCTCACTGAAATTCTCTAGGTTTTTCTGCAGGGTTCTAAACGTGGGAAGCAGCTGGAGGAGGGTTAAATACAAGCTGTGGTTGTTTCACCTGAGGGTTTAGCTCATAACAAAGCTTGGCTGAGAGCAGACAGCTGGCAACCTGTTTCATCATCTACACCATACTGTCCTTTCCCTCCCATGAAGTAGTTTCCAGCCAATCATAAATAATTAAAGGAGGAAGCAAGCACACAGGCAGCTTGTGATTGTCATGTGCCATTTACTGAAGAAGCTAAGCAAGCAGGCAGGTGCAAGTCATGTGATTAAAGACTGAGCAAGCAGGCTGGTGGAAGACATGAGTCTGGTCCAAAATTACTTGTAGCTGTTGGTTGATAATTTCCAATAATTTTTAACTAAATATTCCTTGTCTTTGGCTCTCGTCTTGTTCTCGGAAAATCTCTTCCAGTTTAATAAAAATTCGACCAAAATATTTAAGACTCGACCAAACTATCAAGTGAAGGTCTTTCAACCACAAGACAGTCCCGTCGAGAAATTAATCTACCGGGTCGATTTTTATTTCTATTAATCATGGTCGAACCAACTAAAAACTGGTCGAGTGGGATTTTTCTTGACCAAAAATTTATTGGCTCGTGAGGGTTATTACACTCTTCCCCCCTTAAAAGAATTCGTCCCGAATTCTCAAAATACAAGTGTACACCCTTTACTGGACGATTGGGTTATCTGAGAAGAGTTATGGGTAATCAGCTCAGACTTATCTTCATCCTACCATGTTATAACAACTCTCTGTCGCTTTCCCCACAATACTTCAAGTTGCAAAATTTCCCTATTCTTCAATTTCCTGATACGACGCTCGCATATCCGCAAAGGACCTTCAGGATAGGTGAGGTTAGGTTGCAAGTCCTCTGGTCGCTGCTGCTCGACCATAGTTGGATCTGGTATATGCTTACATAGCATCGATACATGAAATACCGGATGCATAGGCATATCGGGTGGAAGTTCTAGTCTATAGGCTACTTCTCCAACTCTAGCGACAATTCGGTATGGTGCCTTTGCTATTGCAGCGGATCCGGGTTCTAAGGTTATACTAAAGGGGTTACTCCTAGACGGCAGCAATCCCTCTAATGCCTTAAACACGTCCTCATATTCTCTGACTACTGGTATTTCTTCCATGTTCTGCTCTTTCTCGTCTTCTACTGGTCCAACAACTAAGGTCACTAAGTATACTTCTTCACCCTTCTCCAAAAGGCTTTCAATTCTCAATGCTGACACTAGTGACGCTCCAACACTGGGTACTATGCCAAGGTAAGCTAAAGGGGGTTGGGTATCTCTCTCAAAAACAATCTTCCCTCGACCACAATCAAGGTGAGCTCGGTAACTTGACAGCCAATCCATCCCTAAGATTACCTCATACCTCTCTAAGGGGAGAACTAACAAATCAGCCGGAAAAATCATATCTTGGATAATGATTGGAACTTTTAGAATACAGCCTTCAGTTTCAAGAACTTGATCTCCGGGAGTTAGAACATGAATGGATAAATTCACCTTAGTGAATTCTCCATCGAATCGGGATGCTACTTCGGGAGCTACAAAACTATGTGTTGCTCCTGAATCGAAAAGGATGTGGGCGGATATTCCACCCACAAGCAAAGTCCCTGTCAATAATTGACTTTACCGTCAATTACTTACTCAACCACTTTATTATTATTATTTTTTATATCACTAATTCACAAATCATTAAAAAAAATTATGCAACATTCAATTGGGTAAGAAAACAAACCTGAAATCGGACCCTGAGGTGGTCCGGATGATCCTGGTAACTCTAAAGCATAAGCCCTACCAGCAGTGGCTTGACGCTTAGCAGGAGGTAAGGGTAAAGGTGGGTTAACTGGTACAACGGGTTGAGCACTCGTAACAACAGGCTGAGCAAGATGAGTGTGTGGACATGATGTCGCGTAATGTCCTCGCTCTCCACACGTGAAACAAGTGATGTGAGATGGTACAGCCGGTTGGAACTGTCCCACGGTCGGACAATCTCTCCTAACATGGCCCAGCTGGCCACAAGTGAAACAAGTTGGGGTTCTAGGTCTAGGACCTCCAGATCGACCTCCCCGAAAAGCTCTACCTCCCTGTCCTCGCTGCACAGCAGAATGCGGCTGAGGCTGGAATGGAACAGATGGACGTCTAGGTTGTGTGGCATTGCTAGAAGAAGCTCTCGCAGCAGCAATGGCCTCCTCAACGTTTACAGCCCGCTCAACAAGATCAGCAAGCCTATGAAACTCTACTGCCTCAAGTCTGCTCCTGATATATGGGTTAAGTCCTCGAAGGAACTTACGGATAATCATCATCTCGTCCTCTCGACCATAGTGGACATACTTCCTGAGACGGGTGAACTCTGCCTCATACTTCCTAACAGATAATCCTCCCTGAACTAGCTCCATGAATTTAATCTCCAATCGATCACGGGCTTCCGGTGGGAAGTACTTTCGAACGAACGCTGTACGGAAGTCAGCCCAAGTCAGATTGAAGTCTCCAAAGTTCCTCTCTACGCATAACCACCAACTGATGGCGTCCTTCTCTAAATAGTAAACAGCCACATCCTTTTTAAATTCTTCCGGACAACGGGTTGCAGCAAAGTTCTGCTCGAGATTGTGAAGCCACGCATCAGCTTCAAAGGGATCAGTGCCTCCCTGGTAATGCTTCGTCCCCAAGTTCTTCATAATCATGACTATCTTCAGGAAGTCCGGGTGAGAAGTGGTAGTTACTGGAGCTGGCTGAGCACCCTGTGCTTCTCGCTGTGCATTCAATGCTTGATATTGCAAATTCACCATCTCAGCCATCAGTTCCAGAAGTGCTATCATAGCTGGATCGGTTGGCGCTGGTTGAGGTTGTGCTGCCGGAATAGGTGCGGCAGGAGCTGGTGGAATATCAGCGGCAGGAGATGCAGAAGCTGTGGGATGATCTCCATGCACTGGACTATCGTGTACCACATCCACCTCGATGTCCATAAAGTATGGGTCTGGAGACAAAGGAATCTGCTCCGGTGTCTGATCATATGACCCTTCAGACGGGTCAGTCTCAAAGCTAGAGCCTGAAGGTGTAGCCTCAAAGCTAGGAGTCGGAAGTGGTGCCGGAGTAGATGGCGGCGAGGAGTCTGAAGATGATGAAATAGGTATCGGTAGATAATGTCCACCACGATGTGCCTGTCTCGGTGGCATCTGCAACAAAAGATCATGGTAAGTTTCTACCCAGGTCTATCAATTCCTAAAAGAAGGAACAAACCAGCATATCCTAATTATCCTTGCGACACATTTTTGACTCGAAAGTTTTTTGAAACAAGTCCCATTCTAGCATCGTATAACAATGCTCAGATACCACCTTTGTGACACCCCCGATCGTAGATAACCGGAAATGACACGGTCGATGTTCCCTGATGGTCGACCCGAGGTTCTCGAAATAAATCCGATCACCTTAGACCAACAACCAAAGAACACAGACACTCCTATCGGATATTACTCTAGGTTTTTAACCCGATAAAGCAATATTCGATAGTTAGTTCGTCCCGGACAAGGACTAATATCATATGAGAACTCGTGATTTATAAACATCTTTTATACATTATTTATTTACTTTAAGCATCTTACAAACTGTTATAGTTTACCCTACGGCCTATCGCCCAACAACGTTTTAAGTAAATATACATCAAAACGTACGTTGCAAGGACAACAAAATACTACCGCTGGTTGGCCGCTCCTTCCGTCCAAAAGATTTAAGTGTCTCCCGCCTAAGGTTTACCTGCACACACAAATGAGTCATGAGCAACTAGTTTACTCAGTGAATCTAGAATCACAACACAATCAATAACAATCAAGCAATTATCAATGCATATACATGATCATGCAAGTACTAGTACTATACTTTAATATCGATCATCATTGTGAATTCTTATTTTAAACATCACTTCCACAACACCCGCCCGTTACCATACTCATATAATACAATATATATACTAGACCCGAGAAACCACTAAGGCTAACCGAGACTAGTGAGTTAGCATCACCATCATTGTCGAATGTCCGGTATGGACAATCCGACACTGCATCGTCATGCAGTACACGGTCTCCAGGGAGCTACCCCATCATCGTGTCTTCATGACCTTGTTCCGTTCGCAGGACCAAGTCACGGTAATGCGGGGGCTTTAGGGATAGTGAATATAACAAGACTTCACATGATTTTACTTCCATAATTATTCCAAAATTAATTCATAATTAATCCTTAATTAATCATAATTAACTCTTAATTAATCCTAGATTAATCCTTAATTAATCTCATATTAATCTTTAATTAATCCAAGATTAGTACTTAATTAATCATGATTACTCTTTAATTAATCTCAGATTAATTCTCAATTAAACCAAGATTAATTCTTAATTAACCAAGATTAATCCATAATCAAAACCATGATTATTTCATAATTAAGATTAGTACTTGAGAACAAGTACTATGATTATGATTAACCTCACTCTAACCTTTTGATTACTCTTATGTATAGTTTACAATAAGTAAACATAACACCATTCTTATAAACTTGAGAGACTTTACTAACTCAATCAATCTCAACATCTATCTAGACTCACCTAAAGATTAGTCTTGAAACTGGCTTGGACAAGACTTGAGTTCCACTTGAACAAGGCTGAATGGACCTGAGAATGGACAAGGTTCTGATCGGTTACTATGGTTAACTCAACAACTCATCTGACTCACTTGATTGTGGCTTACCAAGAGACTGAATGGATAGGATGGGACTAGCAAAGCTCCACACCTTAGCTGATCAAAACAGGGCAAGGTTGGGTTCAGAACATCAACAATCTGACAGTTCGGTTCAAGCTAAACAACTTAAATCAAATCAGTTCAAGCTCGGTTCCTTTCATACCAGATCAGATCAGTTCAGTTCTATTCAGTTAACAACAGTTCAAGACAAGATCAGACTGAAAGACAGTTGCAGACATTGAAAAAACTAGAGATAGAAAGAGAGAGGAGACTTTTCTCTCTGGCACACAAACCAAGGAGCCGATGCAGAGCCACTTCCCAGCCTCCATGGATTCACGGCGCAAGTTGGTCTCCGTTCAACCTTCACTCTAAGAAGCCATGCTTCTCATTATCGGGAACCCGCCTGGGTTGAACCGGAGAATCGTATCACCGAGAATTGAAAAGCTCTTAAAAGCTGGAAAATCGGGCGTCTCTCCCGGCAGTGCTCTTACGACGTCTATCTTACCGCTGCCGGTGAGATCCTGCTTCTTCAACCTTTCCGCTCCTGCTCACAGCTCAGGGACGTACAAGCCTCCGTTGTTACCTCGTAAGCCAGAGCCTCCAGATCTGATATCTCTAGAGCAGCGACAGCCTCCTCAACCGCCAGTTCCACCAGACCCACCGGACCCTCCTCTTGTCGCTTCTACTGCTACTCTCGTCACAGCCGCTTCTTCTGTTACTTTTGTCACAGCCGCTTCTCTGCTTGGTGCAAGTGGAATCATTGAACCAGCTGTGAGCCTTTGTTCAAACGCTACACTTCATTCCGACGACCGTCATCTCAGATCCACCTTATCTCCAAGCTCTCTTTCTGCGGCAAACAAGCTTCTCAGATCCGGAGGCGCTGACGTCAGCCCTGGTTTCTTCTCAGTTTGGGCCTGGCCCATGAATCAAGATGAAGTTTTGAGCCCATACCCTCATCTCTTAACCAGCACTCTTCGCCTTTCTAACAACGCTCGCTCTCATATTTTCATTTTGAAAGAGGTATATGACTGGTTGCTCAGGTTTAGTTTGATTACAACTCGTTGGTCTTGTCACGGTAATGTCGAGGTCCGAAGGTTTGGTCAGATTAGAACTTCTGCTCCGTCACCATACCTCATCATTCTCAGCGTTTTTAGAAGGATGAAGTTGTCTCTATCATGTCTTCCGTACTCCGTCAAACCCAAGCTTGTCACCAAAGAGGTTATTGTGTTGATTTTGATGGGCCTGGTCCAAATTCTGGCTATCGAGAGCCTTTCACATCTGTTTTTACGGGTTCACATAGCCCAGTTTCAGAGCTGTTCACATTCAGCTTATCAACCACCGTTGGTGTTTCTCAATGGAAAATTAAGTCAGTTAGGACTTCGGTGTTTAGAAAGCTTCATCAGCTCACCCTTTATTGCAGAGGCCATCGTGATTCGATCAGCACTTTGCATGGCGCTAACCTTGGAGTTCTCCACACTCAAGGTTCTCTCCGATAGTTTAACGCTCATCAGAGCTATCTCCGGCGATCTCCAGTCTAAAGAAATCATTGGTTTTGTGTACGACATCCAATCGATCTCCTCTGGGTTTGCAGCATGTTCTTTGTATCATGTTTCTAGATCGGACAACTTAGTTGCCGATGTTTTAGCAAAAAAGCTCTTCAAGCTTATTTCTCTTTGTAACGGACATCTTGATTTGGGCCATCGTTTTGAGCACAAATCTTCTTCTTAGTTTTTCTAATGAAATATTCAGTGACAAAAAAAAAAAAAAAGACAAGATCAGACTGAGTTTAGTTTCGTTTAACTCCAATCAATCCCTAACACCTTAGCAAACTGTTTTAGGAGATGGATTCAAACCGAAACTAAGCAAGAACTGAACTGTATCATAACTTAAACAACTGATCCGACCCAGATCTAAGGTAGCCATGAACTGTTCTGATCAGATACTGACTTAGGCTAGGAGACCAAAGCTTACCAAGACAAACCAAAGGACTAGATGGCCTCAGCTGATCCTCTTCTCCAAGGTAAGCTTGTGGCTGGACTGATCAAAGAGAAAGATCAAGGTCTGATCATGATCTGAACTCAACTAGGTCTAGGGTTTTATTTAAAAATCTCACCTTCTGATCTTTCTCAAGAACCAAACTGAGCTAAGGTTGAAGATTAGGTCACCACCAATTTTTTTCTTGATTTTTCTCACTGAGTTTTCTGTTCTTCTTTCTCTCTTTCTCACTGAAATTCTCTAGGTTTTTCTGCAGGGTTCTGAACGTGGGAAGCAGCTGGAGGAGGGTTAAATACAAGCTGTGGTTGCTTCACCTGAGGGTTTAGCTCATAACAAAGCTTGGCTGAGAGCAGACAGCTGGCAACCTGTTTCATCATCTACACCATACTGTCCTTTCCCTCCCATGAAGTAGTTTCCAGCCAATCATAAATAATTAAAGGGCAAATCTCCAAAATAGCACATTTCTAAGTTTATATCACAAAAATAGCACTCAAAAACTAAAATGACCAAAATAGCATTTTATTTTTTGAAAAATTTAAATTTTTTTATTTTTCAAAATTTGAAATCTTATCCCCAAAACCTCACTTTTCAACTCTAAACCCTAAAACCTAAACTCTAAACCCTAAACCCTAAATTCTAAACCCTAAACCCCACCCCTTGAGTGCTATTTTTGTGACTTTTGGCCTTGAGTGCTAGTTTGGGAACAAAAACTTGATTTAGTGCTATTTTGGTCTTTTTCTCATAATTAAAGGAGGAAGCAAGCACACAGGCAGCTTGTGATTGTCATGTGCCATTTACTGAAGAAGCTAAGCAAGCAGGCAGGTGCAAGTCATGTGATTAAAGACTGAGCAAGCAGGCTGGTGGAAGACATGAGTCTGGTCCAAAATTACTTGTAGCAGTTGGTTGATAATTTCCAATAATTTTTAACTAAATATTCCTTGTCTTTGGCTCTCGTCTTGTTCTCGGAAAATCTCTTCCAGTTTAATAAAAATTCGACCAAAATATTTAAGACTCGACCAAACTATCAAGTGAAGGTCTTTCAACCACAAGACAGTCCCGTCGAGAAATTAATCTACCGGGTCGATTTTTATTTCTATTAATCATGGTCGAACCAACTAAAAACTGGTCGAGTGGGATTTTTCTTGACCAAAAATTTATTGGCTCGTGAGGATTATTACACCGACCATCCGAAAACCAGCAGAAGTTATTTTTTTTCATCACGTCGCCGTATCCTTTCATGTGCTGGTCCATGGACATCGTCGGACCCCTTCACAATTCAAAGCAAAAGCGTTTCCTCTTAGTCCTCACAGATTTCTTCGCAAAGTGGGTAGAGGCAGACTCGTATGCAAGTATCAAAGATGTTCAAGTTGAAAATTTCGTATGGAAAAACATTATTTGTAGACATGGAATTCCTTACGAAATCGTAACTGATAAAGGATCTCAGTTCATCTCCACCCGATTCGAAGCGTTTTGTGAAAAATGGAAGATACGACTAAACAAGTCGACTCCCAGATACCCGCAATAAAATGGACAAGCCGAGACGATCAATAAGACTCTTCTAGACGGACTTAAGAACCGTCTAGACGCCAAAAAATGCAGGTGGGTAGACGAACTCGAGGGAGTCCTCTGGACACATCCCACAACCCAAAGACGAGCAACAGGAGAAACACCTTTTGCCCTCGTCTACGGGACATAATGCATGATTCCCGCAAAAGTCGAGTTCCCTGGTGTGTGAAGGAGATTATTGCCCGAATGAGAAGAGCCCAATAACGCTATGCTTCTAGACGATCTTGACCTCGTTAACGAGCGCCGGGATCGAGCGCTCGTCTGAATGTAGAATTACCAACACGCAGCCGCAAAATATTATAATTCCAACGTACGGAATCGCAGATTCAACGAAGGAGAGTTGGTTCTTCGCAAATTATTCCAAAACACCGCTGAACAAAACGCGGGAAAACTTGGAACGAACTGGGAAGGACCCTACAAGATCGTAAAAGTCGTTCGACCAGGCTCCTACGAGATAGCCAACATGCATGGCGGAAAAATCCCGAGAACCTGGAACGCAATGCATCTCAAAAAATACTATCACTAAATAAACCACTTCGCAACAACCAAACTACGAGACGGCTTGATCTCCATAAGGGGTACGTAGGCAGTTTGTCGAAAGACGAATTCAGCTGTCCCCCTATCTAAAAGGGGGGGGGGGAGTGGGTACGTATACTCGCATACTCCAAAGTTCAAAATATCCCACCACGCCCTCGATATTTCTGAAACTTTTACCCTTCAAAACCGAGCAAATCATCTTCATCCAACAAATTATATCCGAGTCCTGAAAAAACTCGCAAGTAAACCAGTCATTAGGGACAAATCTACCTCCGGCGCTGTGAGACATTGCAAAAATTGCTAAGAAGTTGTTTCCCATCCGACAAAACGAAACTATTGAAAAATAATATACGCACTAACATCTCCGCAAAACACATATTCTTCGCGAAGACCCAAATGGTAATATCTACCACAAGTTCGTTGCTGATCATATCGAACTCTTAAACGTCCTAAACAGAAACAGCATCTCACGAAGATGACCCTCGTACATCCGACACAAGGATAATATCGCTACAAAAGAAATCCGAAATTTTGGTCAAGCACTTCCAGTTGGCTTAAAAGTCGTCTCTGGAGAGATGCTCGATTTGTATCAGACAAGTCGTATAAGCCGAGAACATATCGCGGACTTTAAATCGTTACGAGTCAGGTTAAATCGCAGCAAGAAAATCAATAGCCGGCCAGCACCGCATAAATCTTAAAACCGAAAGTAAACCTAGGTCTTACCCTAAACCCATCGCACTGGTCTTAACATCTCAAGGCATGATATCGAAAAGAAGACATGAGATCCTAAAACATGCCTCGATGCTTACATTTGACGTCTTCAGATATCCCGCAAAATTAGGATTTCGCGGAAAACGCTCGAAACAGATCGCGAAAAAAGCATTTCACATCGGAAAGAGATATGAGACGACAACTCATAATCCGCCTTCCATACACTTACTCACGTAAACGCAAACTGATTATCCATTCATAAAAAAAAAATTACAAAAGCCGCAGAGCGGCAGGGATTCAAAGCCACAAACGGCCAGTCCCGAAATATAAAACAAGGCGATACAAGGCCAAAACATAAACATAAACAAAAAAAAAATCTCTCACGAGAGATCGTTACCATGGCCATCTTCTGAACTCAAGCCTCCTCTTCGCCCATCACCTCGTCCATGCTCGGGGCCGCGTCGCCTCCATTTTCCCCGACCATGGGATCTTTCCCCTCTGGGTCTTTTGAGCACGTCGGGAGGAAGCACGCGGATTTCAGGTCAGCCAGGACGAGATCAAAATCCCCATCTACGGCCGCCGAATCTCCCTTACAATCGGACAACCTGGTCTCTTCGGCCTCTAAGGACGGAGGAGTCTCCCTCTGGAGTGCGCAAACTATAGCCATCCCGCCCTCGACAGTCACCAAGGCCAAATCTCTACTGCGGATGCACTCGAGGGAGCCTATAAAGGCAGAGATCTTCGCCAAATGAGCCTGGAACTCAGCTCGGAGCGCATCCTTGGCCTCTTCGATCCCTTCGGTCGTCGATCCTACGTCATTCTCGATCTGACGTTGAAGTCGACACACCTCCGAAGACTTGGCCTTCCTGGCCTTCTTCTCCTTAAGCAGAGAGCTACGTAGCAACCAAGCTCGGGCCAAGCTCGGTCGCTACGTAGTGACCGAGCACGTACACGGCTCGGTCTCTACGTAGCGACCGAGCTCTCTTAAAACATCGACACAACACGAATCCATGCATTCTCGTCTACTCTTTAATGCTATCTCCCAAAAACCGTAGCAAAACCATTTCATGTTTTTCGTCACTCGGAGTCATCAATCGAACTTTATGATAAAAACCGCAGGAAGTTTGTTTTTATCGAAGAAACCGTAATAAACGTCTCGAGTCAAAGACGGCCCAATGAGGGCTAAAACGCAGCTCGAAGCCCACTTATGATTTCTTAACCAAAAGCCCATAAGCCATATGATGGTTTATGCTTGGTTCGTAAGAAAAGGATAAATGTCAAGTTTCCGCGGATAAATCTGAAGTATCCGAAGATAATCACGAAGATTGGAAAAGACATAATATCTCCATTTTTAAGCTATGACGGATTAAGGGCAGAACGGGAAAAGCGTAAACCGACCTAGGAGCGAGTATATAAGGAGTCCTAGGTGAGAGGCAGAAAAGAGAACTTTTACACAGCAAACTTATCACTTAGAACAATTAGGCAACTTTTCGTATTTGTTATTTCGAGCTGCGACTCAACTAGATTTTGCAGTCTTAGGTTGTTAGAACTAGGGATCTCGCCGACAGCTTTCATAGCCTAGGCTTCTACCTTGTTGTAACGCTCATATGCGAATTCGGAATAAGACATTTTTTGCTCTTTTTACGATTTCTTGTTTTATTATTGTTTTCGTTTCGTGTTCTAATTGCTTGGCATGTGGTTCTAATAGATATTCGGGACCTCTGGGAAACTAGGGTACTCCCTTTCCTAATTTAAACATAAATCGACAGTGCGAATTTTGGTTCCCACAGTTTGGCGCTAGTTTGGGCCCCCTCCCACATGTATGACTTCATCTTGTCGGGAACAATCATCGGGATCAGCCTATCATAGGCATGTCGAAGGAAAAGGTCTTCTAGGGTTAGAATATTGCCTTGGCGGCTGTAGAACTTGTGAGGTCTGTTTATGGACGTCTTCCCCCCCCCCCTTCCTCCTTAGGTTTAGAAACCTATATTTATAGTGGAGGTCGTGCCCCCTCCTAGGGTTTGGAAATATTCAATGTTTCCTTAGATAATAGAATATTTCCAATTTTCTTAAGAACGGCCTATATGTTGGAATACTTCCTTTTTCTCTTGGATTTAAGAGGATCTCTTCGTGTCTAAGGCAGGAGAAACCATTCAACTTGGAAGCCAGAAGTCGGAACCCGGAGGCGGGACCCTGAGCAGGGGGCAGGACCCTGGAAGCTGGAGTCGGGAACCTGGAACCCGGGGGAAGGAACCTGGAACCTGGAGTAATCTCTTCATGGAATTTTTTTCCTCAACAAAAAGTTTGAGCACTCATGTGAAGAAGCTAGAGATGCAGGTTGTTCGGACAGGAGAAGCTGTTAAGAGGCAGGAACCTTAACAAAAAGGATAGAAGATGATGTTATGAGACACCACGTGAAAGCCATCCTTGGGGATGATTTATGGCAAGTGGTGAAGGAAGAGAAGCTGCAAGAAGGAGATTTCGAAGTAGAAAGTCTGATGAGTTTCCGTGGATCACATTGGTGTCGATCGACGCCAAGCCACGAACATCGATCGACATGTGTCATCCAAAATCGATCGACGTCCTCTCCTGGACATCGCTCGACAACACCTACGGAATACATCGCATCTTGCAAAGCTGTGAGGATCATGACTTGTGAGGAATTCGCAGCAAAACACCCACATCCGCCCAGCCCTGTTGATATACCTTGGATTTGACCCATTTTTATCCATGGTATATTATTATATTACTATATATATATATCTATGTTTTCTACTCTTCTAGGTATGTTTTCAGGTTCAGGTGCATTTCGGAGTAAAGCTATGACTTTGGAGCATTTTGGAGCATAAAGGACATTTCACCCGAGCTGACCACTTAGAGGTCGACGAGAGGAAGAATAATCGATCGATGCGCATCAGTGCTGGCGATCGATATCAGGAAATGCCTCGACAGATGAAGATTAATATCGATCGATGTACACAAGTACCATCGATCGATGTCGAGACACCAGACGCGACATTTTGGATTCAGCAGACTTAAAGACCAAGGCTAAGCCAAATTACCAAAATGCCCTGACGAGTTTTTAACATAGTAGAATATATACTGCCTAAGTTTTGACGGCAGAGAGAGCTTTTCTTTTCGAGACCTAGTTTTGTTACAAGTTTTTTTTGGAGAAAAGATCACTTGTGATTGTAACTCCTTGTTTCATTTTCTTATCATCTATTCTATGAGTGTCTATTTATCTATTGATATAAATTGCTTTGCTATGTCTGAGTAGTTCAATTGTTAGATCCATGGTTCAGATAGGTTTGTGGGATTAGCCCCAAACTATAGATCTGCCTTGTTGTGATATTCATGATAGATTTGTATTCATTGCTTGTTTTAGCCTAGCTAACTAGAACTTGATCATAGAATTGCATATTCAAGCACCCTTGTTATCCCATCCTGACATCTATCTATCATAATAGGATTGCTAGAGAGTGCTAACCGCCAATTTAGAATCTTAGTAGAGCATTTCATACTCGCGCATAGGCCTGGCTAGAACCCGTCGATCGATGTCCTCAACTGACAATCGATCGATGTTGGCAAAAGTGTATCGGTCGACGTCTTAATAGACTATCGATCGACACTCTCTTGTGTCTACATCTAACCGGTGAGACACAAGATCTAGTCTGTTAACCAGTGGTACATGCGACAGCTGATCACTGAGTTAAGCGAATGAGCTCTAATATATCATGCATGCAACATTTAGGCATCTAGAGGAATTATAATCTCCAACACCTGAATAGTAGCCCTGCATCTAATATCATTTCCAACCTAAGTTACATTTATCATTTACTCGCTAGTTACTATTGCTATTTTATTTAAAACATTACAACCTTTAGAATTAATAAGCATTAGATTTAATTGTTCCCTAGCTCCTTGTGGATTTGATCCCTAAGTACTACATCTGAACCTCTTTTGATGAGAGTAACACTCCTTAGGGTAATTTGAGTGGTATCAAATTTGGCACCGTTGTCGGGGAGCTTTGATCGCCATTAGATTTAGTTTTATTAATTCTTATTCTTTTCTTTACGCCCTTTTCTAACAATCTTTCTTTTTCTTGTCTTTTCAGGTGCATGCCCAGCGGTACCAGAAACAACAAGGAGAAAGACTTGCTGTTCTCAGACGATCCTGCTCATTTGGAACGCACCATCCGTAGAGGTCAACGTTCCACATCGCTCGACGCAACCACTTTGTCGTCGATCGATACACACAACAAACCGTCGACCAACACCACACCGTTATCGTCGATCGATCCCAATCGTTTGATAACGATCGATACTACACCGCATACGTCGATCGATACCGTGTCGTCAAAAATGGTAAACATTATTATTCTAACTCAGGATGAGAACGGAAACCTGTATGACCAGGCCGGTCATCTGCGTAATGCAACATGTCAGGAAATAGATGCTCAGGGAACTGTAATCCCTGATGCTGATGCTACATGAGCTGCTCAACCTGTAGATGAGGACGCTCGATCGAAACAACTGGCCGACTACAATCGCCCAGATGAGTACTATTCCAACAGATCAGCGATTCGACTTCCGGAGATCCAGAAGCAGAATTTCAAGCTGAAGCCTCAATACTACACTCTCGTGTCGCAGATACCCTACTCTGGGTTACCGCACGAGCATCCTATGGACCATTTGGAACGGTTCGAGGATCTAATCGCTGCCATTCGGATGGAAGGAGTCCCCAAAGATTACCTGCTGTGCAAGCTCTTCAGATACACGCTGAATGGAGAAGCGATGCATTGGCTTAGGCAGCAACCAACAGGATCTTTAACATCCTGGAGAGACATCAAGAATGCTTTCTTACGAAACTTCTTCGATGAGGCACGCGCTGAAGAACTTCGGAACAAAATTTCCACATTCTCGCAGAAGGCTGGAGAGTCCTTCAAAGATGCGTGGATTAGATTTAGGTTTTTCCAGCGAGACTGTCCACACCACGGATTTAATGAAGTGCAGCTGCTAAGCACTTTCTTTCGAAGTCTCGCCTTACAGTATCAAATGGCTCTTGATACGGCGAGTGAAGGAAACTTTACTACTCGGAATCCGTTGGAAGCTGTGAGACTTATCGAAAACCTTGCTAACAGCAGCAGCACCAAAAACACTGACTCTGAACGGAAGAATTTTGTAGCCTCTATCGGGAAGGAACAGATGGACGAAGTAAGAGCTAAGTTAGATATGGTGCACGAGCTTCTTAGGAAGCAAGTCTGTTCAGCTGAAGGAGAAGTAGCAGATACAGAAGGAGAAGAAGGTGTGAACTACATCGGAGGTACCGGATTCTAGAAATTTGGAAACCAGGACGGAAACAGAAACTTCTTTGGAAATGGCCAAAGAAGTAACCAAAGTTCACAATTTTAAAAACCCTTCAACAACAGCAAGAGCTACTCGAACTCTTACTATCAAAATCCACCACCCCAGACTCACGAAAGCAAGATCGAAGAAATACTTGATCGAGTACTGTTGGGACAACAACAAATCACCGTGGATTTCAACGGTAAGATAGACTTTGCTTACAACAATCTGAACACCAAAATCGAGACCTTAGGG
The DNA here is from genome assembly GCF_000309985.2 of Brassica rapa. NCBI lineage: Eukaryota > Viridiplantae > Streptophyta > Magnoliopsida > Brassicales > Brassicaceae > Brassica > Brassica rapa. Next base: position 6,270,227 of record NC_024801.2, on the reverse strand, counting down.
ACTCAGGTGAGAAAACTTGAAACCCAAGTAATTTAGACGGGCGAGACTATTAAGAGGCAAGAAGCTTTCGCTAGTGAGGCAGGAGCCGACAAAGGGAAACACCACGTAAATGCCATCATAGATGACGAATTCTGGCAAGTGGTGAGAAATGAAAACCTTGAGGAAGGAGATTTTGAAATCGAAAGCTCCATGAGTCTCGGCGGATCCCAATGGTTTCGACCGATGTCGATGAACTCGCATCGATCGACAGACCATGATGAAGATCGATGGACGGATTACTCCAGTCTTCGATCGACGTCGTCTGCCAATTCGACTGAATGCAATGCGGTTCGAATTCTAACTCATGAAGAATTCACAGCTAAGCATCCTCACCCACCCTCCCCTTTCTATGAAAAAATCGATCAATCGGTTAACTCAACCATCGATCGACAGAGTGAGTCCGACGTCGATCGTCACAACACACCTCCCATCGATCGACAAGCACCTCTGACATACCAAATGCGGTTACCCTCAATCGATAATGATTACATCAATGCACTCAGACCACCACATAAACCATTAGCAAACCCACCCGAACCAAAACCCAACCCTTTAACTAGTTCAACAGAATCTGTTCAAGAAGAACAAGAATCTGAAGGGAGAAGGTTAAGGAAAAGAAAGGAGAAGATTCCTAAAAACCTAAAGAGGGAAGCTAACGATAAGGAGATGGATGGTTTTACTAAACGAGTCCTCAAAATCCCAATCGAAAAACCTTTTGATGAAGCTTACTTCACACACCAATTGTGGATGTTCTTCAGAGAAACAAAGGTAACTGAGGAGGACATTAGGAGAATGTTTCATCAAGTTAGAGGAAAGATGAAACACAGGATCACATTGACGAAGAAGAGTGATCCTGGGAAGTTTACAATACCATGCATAGTCAAGGGTGTTGAATTTCCCCATTCAATGTGTGACACAGGAGCATCGGTTAGTATCCTCCCTAGGATTATGGCAGACCAGCTTGGTTTGACCATCGAACCCTCAACAGAATCCTTCACCTTCGTGGATCTTTCAGAGAAACGATCCGGAGGCATCATAAGAGATCTGGAGGTACTGATTGGTAATGCCCTTGTCCCTGTAGATTTTCATCTTAGACATCGAGCTTAATTGGAACTCTTCACTTCTGCTTGGAAGATCTTTCCTAGCTACAGTAGGAGCTGTATGTGACATGAACAAAAAAAAATTGTGTCTAACGCTCATAGACCCAAACATCCACTACGATCCCATCCGACCTAAGAGAAAGGTAATTAATCTTGTGGATTATGGGAAAGAACTTGGCTTCATTGGCGCATGCCATTGTGGAGCAGAGTATGAATCGGAGTACAAAACAGAGTACTCGGAATCGATCAACACCCCAACCTTTCCATCGATCGATTCCAATGTGTCAATGGTGACCGATGACCACAACAACACGTCACTCGACGTAATGCACCCACTTGACCATTTCGCTTCACCTAATCATTGTTACCAACATTTTTCCTTCCAACCTCCAACCAGGAGAGGACATAATGATTATTCCATAGGCAGTTGGGTAGACAGTGGTTTCCATGAAAGTTTTGCTGGCAGTTGACACTGTAATTACTTCACCTCATGAGGAACATACCGAGGAATACGATGAGGATTACTGGAAAGAACGTGCAATAGAAATGTCTTTGCAGGATGAAAGACTTGAAATACACAAGTTCACCAACACGTTTCCAATATCGTTCGACGCTGTGCACTCCACATCGGTCGATACCCACCCTCGTCCAGCAAAACAACCGCTCACATCGATCAACACACCGAAAGGAAAAACGATCGATATTCGCGCCGCAGCGAAAATTCAGGAGCAGGAGAATATTCTCTCCCTAACCAGGTTTACAAATACCTATATAAATCGTTTTGCACCTCCGAAACCACCTACACACATAAGAGCAAACACACAAGCAAATAAGATGAACACTCTTCCTTCTACATCAACAGAAAAGTCCATGAAGAGCAATCATCTCAAGAACACAAGTTCTGCAGAAATTACTCTGCCAACGATCGATGTAACTGTATCTACATCGATCGATACTACTCTAAACCCTAATCTCTCTATTTCTAAAATGAATAATTATGCAAACATTGATTACGGTTTTCTAACACTTGATGAATTTGGTATTTTCAGGGATCCAGATGGCAACGCACGTGCAATGGATGGAAGGATTTTACAAGTGTCCAGAGAGGACATAGCAGACATCCTTCAAGTAGCCAATGGACCTGACAACCTGTTCTCACAGCAACGTGGCACTCCAGACGTCATTCTAACAAATCCTAACAACCACGCAGGAGTCGCCACAACAGAGATCAACACAGATCTATCACGCTAACCAAAAGGGCAAGCATCGATCGACGGTACAACGGAGACATCGATCGCCAGGGTAACACCAACGTCGATCGATATAGATGATCCGACGTCGATCGACAGACGCTATGAATTTGGGAGCCGCGCTTTCGACATGTATGGAGCCAGAAAGTTCACTTGGGAACAAAGGGACGAATATGGAGTCTATAGAGATGAGCGTGGACACGCACGAAGCGCAGCTGGTGAGATGATACCTGTCACAAAGGACAACATCAGGAAAATACTGGAAAGAGCATCTCTTTTTGAAGAGAGCCACATCTGTCTTCCAGAACATGCCACTTCCTTCACACTCACAAGACTGGCACCAGAACTCTACACCAAAGAAGAAATCGATGAAATGGTGTTTGGTATTTGTGGAGCTCAGGAGAAACTGGGAGAGGAGCTCAAAACATTGGTAGATGAAACACATCAGCCTTTGGATAGAGGCTACAATGAGCTTTTCAGATGTATGACAGAAATGAGGACAAAAATTGAAAGTGTACGTCAGCAACTTGAGAAGGAAGCTACGACCTCAGCATCGATCGACGCACCACGTGCAACATCGATCGACGTCAGTCTTCCTACAGCTAAGATCCTTGCAGAACCGCGATGTTCAACACAACACAGGGATGAATGGGAAGTCTCATACATCGACACGAGGATAAACGATGTTTACTGCCCTCTCAACAACAACGTGGACTGGCTAAGCACTAAAATCGAGCTACTACAGCAAGATCTGGACACCATTCGCAAGAAGGACCAACATCCAGCCACATCGATCGACATGTGCACCTTCAAATCGCTCGACGCCAAAGTCTCAGCAATGGATGAGAGGCTGAGGACTTACGAGGATATGCATGACCGTTTTATATCACCAGTGGGTTGCCTCCCACTCATCGCTTGGTTATAATCATTTAGCTTGACTGTGGTAGTGATTGGCTATTGTGTGGAGAAACAGCTGCTTGTTGGAAAGCAAGCATCCACGTCATCTCTGCACATTCTGGACCAAGATGCAATGAAACTTCTTGTGGCCACATCATTTCTTGTCCATTTGTCATCCATCTTCTCAAGTACTTTGGAGATGTTCTGTAGCTGATACCACTAAAATTACCCTAAGGAGTGTTACTCTCATCAAAAGAGGCTCAGATGTAGTACTTAGGGATCGAATCCACAAAGAGCTAGGGAACAGTTAAATCTAGTGTTTATTAATTTTAAAGGTTGTAAATGTCTAAATGAAATAGCAACAGTAACAAGCGAGTAAATAATAAATGTAACTTGGTTGGAAATGATATTAGATGCAGGGCCACTATTCAGGTGTTGGAAATTATAATACCTATAGATGCCTAACTGTTGCATGCATGATATATTAGAGCTCATTCGCTTAACTCAGTGATCAGCTGTCGCATGTACCACTGGTTAACAGACTAGATCTCGTGTCTCAACAGTTAGTATGCAGAAAACGAGAGAGTGTCGATCTATGGTCTAGTAAGACGTCGACCGATACACCTTTGCCAACATCGATCGATTGTCAGTTGATGACATCGATCGACGGGTTCTAGCCAGGCCTATGCGCGAGTATGAAATGCCCTACTAAGATTCTAAATTGGCGGTTAGCCCTCTCTAGCAATCCTAATATGATAGATAGATGTCAGGATGGGATAACAAGGGTGCTTGAATATGCAATCCTATGATCAAGTTCTAGTTAGCAAGGCTAAAACAAGCAATGAATACAAATCTATCATGAATATCACAACAAGGCAGATCTATAGTTTGGGGCTAATCCCACTGATATACCTTGGATTTGACTCATTTTTATCCATGGTATATAAGTATTTTACTATATATATCTATGTTTTCTACTCTTCTAGGTATGTTTTCAGGTTCAGGTGCATTTCGGAGTAAAGCTATGACTTTGGAGCATTTTGGAGCTTAAAGGAAATTTCACCCGAGCTGACCACTTAGAGGTCGACGAGAGAAAGAATAATCGATCGATGCGCATCAGTGCTGATGATCGATATCAGGAAATGCCTCGACAGATGAAGATTAATATCGATCGATGTACAGAAGTACCGTCGATCGATGTCGAGACACCAGATGCGACATTTTGGATTCAGCAGACTTAAAAACCAAGGCCAAGCCAAATTACCAAAATGCCCTGACGAGTTTTTAACCTAGTAGAATATATACTGCCTAGTGTTTTTGACGGCAGAAGAACAGAGCTTTTTCTAGACCTAGTTTTGTTACAAGTTTCATTTGGAAGAGAAGATCACTTGTGATTGGAACTCCTTGTTTCTATTTCTTTTCATCTATTCTATGAGTTTCTATATATCTATTGATATGAATTGCTTTGCTATGTCTGAGTAGTTCAACTGTTAGATCCAGGGTTCAGATAGGTTTGTGGGATTAGCCCCAAACTATAGATCTGCCTTGTTGTGATATTCATGATAGATTTGTATTCATTGCTTGTTTTAGCCTTGCTACCTAGAACTTGATCATAGGATTGCATATTCAAGCACCCTTGTTATCCCATCCAAACATCTATCTATCATATTAGGATTGCTAGAGAGGGCTAACCGCCAATTTAGAATCTTAGTAGGGCATTTAATACTCGCGCATAGACCTGGCTAGAACCCGTCGATCGATGTCCTCAACTGACTATCGGTCGACGTAGGCATAGGTGTATCGGTCGATGTTCCAATAGGACCATCGATCGACACTCTTTCGTGTCAACATACTAAGCCAGTGCATCGCTTCTCCATTCAGCGTGTATCTGAAGAGCTTGCACAGCAGGTAATCTTCGGGGACTCCTTCCATCCGAATGGAAACGATTATATCCTTGAACCGTTCCAAATGGTCCATAGGATGCTCGTGCGGTAACCCAGAGTAGGGTATCTGCGACACGAGAGTGTAGTATTGAGGCTTCAGCTCGAAATTCTGCTTCTTGATCTCCGGAAGTCGAATCGCTGATCTGTTGGAATAGTACTCATCTGCGCGATTGTAGTCGGCCAGTGGTTTCGATCGAGGGTCCTCATCTACAGGTTGAGCAGCTCCTGTAGCATCAGCATCAGGGATTACAGTTCCCTGAGCATCTATTTTCTGACCTGTTGCATTACGCAGATGACCAGCCTGGTCATACAGGTTTCCGTTCTCATCCTGAGTTAGAATAATAATGTTTACCATTTTTGACGACACGGTATCGATCGACGTACGCGGTGTAGTATCGATCGTTGTTGAACGATTGGGATCGATCGACGATGACGGTCTGGTGTCGGTCGACGGTTGGTTGTGCGTATCGATCGACGACGAAGTGGTTGCGTCGAGCGGTGTGGAACGTTGACCTCTACGGATGGTGCGTTCCAAATGAGCAGGATCGTCTGAGAACAGCAAGTCTTTCTCCTTGTTGCTTTTGGAACCGCTGGGCATGCACCTGAAAAGACAAGAAAAAGAAAGATTATTAGAAAAGGGGGTAAAGAAAAGAATAAGAATTAATAAAACTAAATCTAATGGTGATCAAAGCTCACCGGCAACGGCGCCTAATTTGATACCACTCAAACTACCCTAAGGAGTGTTACTCTCATCAAAAGAGGTTCAGATGTAGTACTTAGGGATCGAATCCACAAGGAGCTAGGGAACAATTAAATCTAGTGTTTATTAATTCTAAAGGTTGTAATGTTTTAAATAAAATAGCAATAGTAACTAGCAAGTAAATGATAAATGTAACTTAGGTTGGAAATAATATTAGATGCAGGGCCACTATTCAGGTGTTGGAGATTATAATTCCTATAGATGTCTAACTGTTGCATGCATGATATATTAGAGCTCATTCACTTAACTCAGTGATCAGCTGTCGCATGTACCACTGGTTAACAGACTAGATCTTGTGTCTCACCGGTTAGATGCAGACACAAGAGAGTGTCGATCGATAGTCTATTAAGACGTCGACCGATACACTTTTGCCAACATCGATCGATTGTCAGTTGAGGACATCGATCGACGGGTTCTAGCCAGGCATATGCGCGAGTATGAAATGCCCTACTAAGATTCTAAATTGGCGGTTAGCCCTCTCTAGCAATCCTAATATGATAGATAGATGTCAGGATGGGATAACAGGGGTGCTTGAATATGCAATCCTATGATCAAGTTCTAGTTAGCAAGGCTAAAACAAGCAATGAATACAAATCTATCTTGAATATCACAACAAGGCAGATCTATAGTTTGGGGCTAATCCCACAAACCTATATGAACCCTGGATCTAACAGTTGAACTACTCAGACATAGCAAAGCAATTCATATCAATAGATAAATAGAAACTCATAGAATATATGATAAGAAAATGAAACAAGGAGTTCCAATCACAAGTGATCTTCTCTCCAAATGAAACTTGTAACAAAACTAGGTCTAGAAATGAAAAAGCTCTCTCTGCCGTCAAACACTTAGGCTGTATATATTCTACTAGGTTAAAAACTCGTCAGGGCATTTTGGTAATTTGGCTTGGGCTTGGTCTTTAAGTCTGCTGAATCCAAAATGTCGCGTCTGGTGTCTCGACATCGATCGACGGTACTTGTGTACATCGATCAATATTAATCTTCATCTGTCGAGGCATTTCCTGATATCGATCGTCAGCACTGATGCACATCGATCGATTATTCTTCCTCTCGTCGACCTCTAAGTGGCCAGCTCGGGTGAAATGTCTTTTATGCTCCAATGCTCCAAAGTCATAGCTTTACTCCAAAATGCACCTGAACCTGAAAACATACCTAGAAGAGTAGAAAACATAGATATATATATAGTAAAATAATTATATACCATGGACTCAAATCCAAGGTATATCAATGTACACAAGTACCATCGATCGATGTCGAGACATTAGACACGCGACATTTTGGATCCAGCGGACTTAAAACCCAAGGCCAAGCCAAATAACAAAAATGCCCTGACGAGTTTTTAACCTAGTAGATTATATACTGCCTAAGTGTTTTGACGGCAAGAGAGAGCTTTTTGTTACAGTTTTACTTTGAGAGAGAAGAGAGAGTTTTGGAGAGAAGATCACTTGTGATTGGAACTCCTTGTTTCCATTTTTTTTCATCTATACTATGAATTTCTATTTCTTCATTGTTATGAATTGCTTTGCTATGTCTGAGTAGTTCAATTATTAGATCTAAGGTTCAGATAGGTTTGTGGGATTAGCCTCAAACTATAGATCTGCCTTGTTGTGATATTCATGATAGATTTGTATTAATTGCTTGTTTTAGCCTTGCTAACTAGAACTTGATCATAGGATTGCATACTCAAGCACCCTTGTTATCCCATCCTGACATCTATCTATCATATTAGGACTGCTAGAGAGGGCTAACCGCTAATTTAGTATCTTAATAGGGCATATCATACTCGCGCATAGGCCTGGCTACAACCCGTCGATCGATGTCCTCAACTGACTATCGGTCGACGTAGGCAAAGGTATATCGGTCGACGTCTCAATAGTACCATCGATCGACACTCTTTCGTTGTCGACATACTAACCGTTGAGACACAAGATCTAGCCTATTAACCAGTGAAACATGCGACAGCTGATGACTGAGTTAAGCGGTTGACCTCTAACATATCATGCACGCAGCAAATAGGCATCTATAGGTATTATAATCTCCAATACCTGAATAGTGGCCCTGCATCTAATATCATTTCCAACCAAGTTACATTTACTATTTACTTCGCTTGTTACTATTGCTATATTTCATTTAAACATTTACAACTCTTAGAATTAATAAACACTAGATTTAATTGTTCCCTAGCTCCTTGTGGATTCGATCCCTAAGTACTACATCTGAACCTCTTTTGATGAGAGTAACACTCCTTAGGGTAATTTCAGTGGTATCACTTTCATCAAAAGAGGTTCAGATGTAGTACTTAGGGATCGAATCTACAAGGAGCTAGGGAACAATTAAATCTAGTGTTTATTAATTCTAATAGTTGTAAATGTTTAAATGAAATAGCAATAGTAAGAAGCGAAGTAAATAGTAAATGTAACTTGGTTGGAAATGATATTAGATGCAGGGCCACTATTCAGGTGTTGGAGATTATAATACCTATAGATGCCTATTTGCTGCATGCATGATATGTTAGAGCTCAACCGCTTAACTCAGTGATCAGCTGTCGCATGTTTCACTGGTTAACAGGCTAGATCTCGTGTCTCAACGGTTAGTATGTCGAGAACGAAAGAGTGTCGATCGATGGTCCTATTGGGACGTCGACCAATACATATTTGCCTATGTCGACCGATAGTCAGTTGAGGACATCGATCGACGGGTTCTAGCCAGGCCTATGCGCGAGTATGATATGCCCTATTAAGATACTAAATTGGCGGTTAGCCCTCTCCAGCAGTCCTAATATGATAGATAGATGTCAGGATGGGATAACAAGGGTGCTTGAGTATGCAATCCTATGATCAAGTTCTAGTTAGCAAGGCTAAAACAAGCAATGAATACAAATCTATCATGAATATCACAACAGGGCAGATCTATAGTTTGGGGCTAATCCCACAAACCTTTCTGAACCCTGGATCTAATAAATGAACTACTCAAACATAGCAAAGCAATTCATAACAATGAAGAAATGGAAATTCATAGTATAGATGAAAAGAAATGAAAACAAGGAGTCCCAATCACAAGTGATCTTCTCTCCCAAACTCTATATTCTCTCTCAAAGTGAAACTGTAACAAAAAGCTCTCCTGCCGTCACAACACTTAGGCAGTATATAATCTACTAGGTTAAAAACTCGTCAGAGCATTTTCGTAATTTTGCTTAGCCTTGGGTTTTAAAGTCCGCTGGATTCAAAATGTCGCGTCCTCTGTCTCGACATCGATCGATGGTACTTCTGTACATCGATCGATATTAATCTTCATCTGTCGAGGCATCTCTTGGTGTCGATCGACAGCACTGGATGCACATCGATCGATTGTTCTTCCCTTCGTTGACCTCTACGTGGTCAGCTCGGGTGAAATGTCCGTTAAGCTCCAAAATGCTATAAAGTCATCGCTTTACTCCGAAATGCACCTGAACCTGAAAACATACCTAGAAGAGTAGAAAACATAGATATATATATATAGTAAAACACCTATATACCATGGATGAAAACGGGTCAAATCCAAGGTATATCAAGGATGTTCTGAACATTTCAACCGAGGTTCATGTTTTTCACTATGCCAAACTTGACTTGGATCATGCCAGAGTTGAGAAAGATCATGCCAGACTTGAGAAAGATCATGCCAGACTTGAGAAAGATCATGCCAGACTTGAGAAAGATCATCCCAGACTTGAGAAAGATCATGCCAGACTTGACTTGGATCATGAGGTTTCACAAAATGAGCGAGACTTATCTCTTTTGGCTCGATTGGCCCATACTGCACGTACCGGCGACCGTACTGATGGACTGATCGACCCTTTTGATCAGCCAAATTTAACTAAGGCAAGGATCCTTCACCTTTCTGAAGACATAGGACGCACTTGGTTCAGTCTTGTAATAACCCTCACGAGGCAGTTAATTTTTGGTCAAGAAAAACTCTGCTCGACCAGTTTGGAGTTGGTCGATCAGATTTAAAAATAAAGTCGACCCGGTGAATTAATACCTCGACGGGACTGTCTTGTGTTCGAAAGGCCTCTCATTGATAGTTCTGGTAGAGTGTTAATAATGTTGGTCGAATATAATTTAAGCTAGGCAAGTGTTGGGGTCAAAAACGGTTACGACAAATTTAACATTCAAAACGTCCGAATAAGAAAATAAGAGTTTCTCCGAAGAGTACTTTTCGGAGAAAGATTCTTCCTTACGAAAAAGCTTCGCGAAAGAAAGAACCGAGATATCCGAGGAAAGCTCGAAACAGGTCGTTACGCAGCGACCAAACGTCCGCCACGCTCGGTCGCTACGCAGCGACCGAGCGATCGTCCCGCTCGGTCGCTACGTAGCGACCGAGCTCGAGCCAAGCTCGGTCGCTACGTAGCGACCGAGCTCGAGCCAAGCTCGGTCGCTACGTAGCGACCGAGCTCGAGCCAAAGCTCGGTCGCTACGTAGCGACCGAGCGATCGTCCCGCTCGGTCGCTACGTAGCGACCGAGCTCGTCCCGCTCGGTCGCTACGTAGCGACCGAGCTCGAGCCAAAGCTCGGTCGCTACGTAGCGACCGAGCGATCGTCCCGCTCGGTCGCTACGTAGCGACCGGGCTCGAGCCAAAGATCGGTCGCGGTGTAGCGATTGAACCTTTCCGAACAGCGATACGACACCAGTCCTTGCATTCTCGTCAAACCTTCGAATGCTATCTCCCGAAGACCGTGGCAAGCTCAGTCCATGTTTCCCGCTATTCTAATCCATCGATCAAAACTTCGATTAGAAACCGCGGAAAACTCGTAGTAAACGTGTCGAGTCGGAAGACGGCCCAAAGGGACCTAAAACACGACTCGAGGCCCATCCTACGATTTTTCCTAATCAAAAGCCCGTGAACCACAGCATGGTTCACGCTTGGCCCACGAGGAAGGATAAATGTCAAGTTTCCGCGGATAAATACGGAAGTTTTGAAGATAATTGTGAAGATCGGGAAAAATGGAATATCTCCATTTTTTGCTATGACGGCTTAAGGGCAGAAGAGTAAAAACGTAAACCGACCTTGGAGCTAGTATATAAGGAGTCCTAGGCGAGGAGCAGAGAGAGAGAACTTTTTCAGAGCAAACTTAGCACTTAGAGCGATTTAGGCAACTTTCCGTTTTTGTTATTTCGAGCTGCGACTCAATTAGGTTTAGCCGTCTTAGGGTTGCTAGAACTAGGAATCTCGCCGACAGCTCTCGAGCCCAGGCTTATACCTTGTTGTAACGCTCATACGCAGATTCGGAATAAGATCTACTTTGCTCTCTTTTCGATTTCTTATTTTTATCGTTGTTATTCTCGTGTTCTGATTGCTTGACGTGTGGTAATTAACAGATATCCGGGTCCTCTGGGAAACTAGGGTTTTCCTAGTTTCCTTATTTAAACGGAAATCGACAGTGCGAATTTCGGTTCCCACAGTTTGGCGCTAGAAGGAGGGGGACTTACGGATCAATCTAACCCGCAAAAACCACTCAACGATCAGGAACGACATGCGGGATTCGACGTGCGCGAATGTCATCTCGTTCAAGGGGGGAGAAACGGTCGATCGAGCCAAACCTCGGAACGATCTCCTTGTTATCGAGTTGACAATTCGAGATATCGACGTCGCTAGAGTACTAATCGATACCGGAAGCTCGGCCGATATCATCTTCAAAGACACTCTTGAAAAGATGGGGATCAGTCAATCCGAGATCGCAAAATGCCCAAGCCCACTGCTAGGGCTTTCGGGGGAAACGACCATGGCCTATGGATCGATTAGACTCGCTGTCAAAGCCGGAACCGTGACAAACATCACAGAGTTTCTAGTCGTTGACCGCCCCGCGTCTTACAACGTTATCATGGGAACACCATGGCTGAACACCATGCGCGCAATCCCATCAACCTACCATCTTTGCCTCAAGTTCCCGACCCCCAACGGAGTCGAGGTAATCTGGGGAAATCCAAGAGTTTCACAGGTCTGTTTCGCCGCGGAACTAAAACGAAAGAGACCGATCCACGAAATTGCTCCTAAGAGAGCGGAGAAAAAGACCTCCAGCAAAGATACGCGAAGTCAGGATTCAGCGGAATTCTTCTGGCAATCTCGTATCTTCGCAGCTCTAGACGAAAAACGCGAGCCAACTTGTGAACCCGTGGTAACAATCTGTCTCGACGAAGCCTTCCCAGAACGCTGCGTCGAGATTGGAGCCAATCTCCACGAGCCACTAAAGACAGAACTCATAACCTGTCTTAAAAAGAACCTTAACACTTTCGCATGGGCTGCGGAAGACATGCCAGGGATTGACATTAACATAACATGTCACGAGCTGAATATCGATCCAACATTCAAACCCGTCAAACAGAAAAGACGGAAGCTGGGACCCGAACGTGCTACCGCGGTAAACGATGAGGTCGAAAAACTGCTTAAAGTTGGGTCGATAACAGAGGTAAGATACCCGGACTGGCTCGCCAACCCCGTAGTAGTCAAAAAGAAAAACGGGAAATGGCGAGTTTGCGTAGATTTTACCGACCTAAACAAGGCATGTCCAAAGGATAGCTTCCCTCTACCACATATCGATCGATTGGTAGAAGCAACGGCGGGCAACGAACTCTTATCCTTCATGGATGCTTTCTCAGGTTATAATCAAATTAGGATGAATCCCGACGATCGTGAGAAGACTGCGTTCATTACCGATCGCGGAACCTATTGTTATGAGGTAATGCCCTTCGGCCTCAAAAACGCTGGAGCAACTTACCAACGACTCGTGAACCGAATGTTCTCCAAACAACTCGGAAAAACGATGGAAGTTTATATTGACGACATGCTTGTCAAATCCCTCAAAGCAAGAGATCACGTGTCACATCTCGAAGAATGCTTTGCACAACTAAACTCCCATAACATGAAGCTCAACCCGACGAAATGTAGATTCGCCGTGGCATCAGGAGAATTCCTCGGCTACTTGGTGACCAACCGCGGTATCGAAGCAAATCCAAAACAGATCAACGCTCTAATCGAGATGGCTTCGCCGAAGAATAAACGGGAAGTCCAAAGACTGACCGGCAGAATCGCAGCACTTAACCGATTTATTTCACGATCAACAGATAAGTGCCTGCCCTTCTACGACGTCCTGCGAGGGAATAAAAAGTTCGAATGGACGGAAGAGTGCGAAAACGCCTTCCAACAGCTGAAGCGTTATTTAGCTACTCCTCCAGTCCTCGCAAAACCCGTGGAAGGGGAGCCTTTATTCTTATACATCGCGGTATCGGCAACAGCCGTAAGCGGAGTCCTGATCAGGGAAGAACGCGGGGAACAGAGACCTATTTTTTACATAAGCAAAACCTTGCTCGATGCCGAATCTAGGTATCCGTTGATGGAAAAATTGGCATGCGCGGTCGTAACATCGGCCCGAAAACTACGACCATATTTCCAATCCCACACGATTGTTATCCTAACGACTTTTCCCTTACGGACAATTTTGCATAGCCCAAGTCAATCAGGCCGATTGGCCAAGTGGGCGGTCGAGTTGAGCGAGTATGATATCGAATACCGACCAAGGACGAGCGCAAAGTCACAAGTGCTCGCAGACTTTTTGGTCGAACTTCCAGCGGGAGCAATAACCAACGAAGAACCAAATTCCACCTGGCTCCTCCACGTCGACGGATCCTCATCCAAGCAAGGATCGGGTATCGGGATCCGTCTCACATCTCCAACGAGCGAGATCCTGGAACAATCGTTCAGACTGGAATTCCATGCCTCAAACAACGAGGCCGAATACGAAGCATTGATCGCAGGTCTACGTTTGGCTCACGGCTTAAAAATACGTAATCTCCATGCTTACTGCGACTCCCAGTTAGTGGCCAGTCAATTCAGCGGAGAATATGAAGCCAGAGACGAACGGATGGACGCGTACCTCAAACTGGTCCAAGGTCTAGCTCAAGACTTCGACTGTTTCGCCCTTACCCGGATCCCCCGTTCCGAGAATGTCCAGGCGGACGCCCTCGCGGCCTTAGCATCAAGTTCCGATCCAGGACTCAAAAGGGTAATTCCGGTCGAATTCATCGAACATCCGAGTATCGGACCGCCAGTCGTTGTCAATCTCATAGAAGGTCAAGACGACGAGGAAGAAGAGATTACGATACCACCACCATCGGAGCAATCCGATTACGGTTGTGATACCCCATGGCTTCAGACGATTCGAGACTACATTATCGACGGGCAACTGCCCGCCGAAAAATGGTCAGCTCGCAAGATCCGAACACAAGCCGCACGCTACGTAACAGTGGACGGCGAAATCTACAAGTGGAGATTCTCCGGACCACTCTTGACGTGCCTGGAAGGAGAAAAGGCGAGGAAAGTGATGGAGGAAATACATTCCGGCTCATGCGGCAACCATTCCGGCGGAAGATCACTAGCCGTGAAAATCAAACGCCATGGATACTATTGGCCAACAATGATCGGAGATTGCGAGAAATTCGCACGAAAATGCGAAAAATGCCAAAGGCATGCGCCAACTATCCGACAACCGGCCGAAGTTCTTTCCTCCATCACATCGCCCTATCCCTTTATGCGCTGGGCCATGGATATTGTCGGACCTCTGCATAATTCAAAGCAAAAGCGGTTTCCTTCTAGTGCTTACCGATTTCTTCTCAAAATGGGTAGAGGCCGACTCGTACGCGAGTATAAAAGACGTCCAAGTCGAGAATTTCGTATGGAGAAACATCATCTGTAGGCATGGAGTTCCTTACGAAATCGTAACCGATAACGGGTCTCAATTCATTTCCACCCGATTCGAGGCATTCTGCGAAAAGTGGAAGATACGACTCAACAAGTCAACTCCCAGATATCCGCAGTGCAACGGACAGGCTGAAACAATCAACAAGACCATTCTCGACGGACTGAAGAAACGCTTGGAGGCCAAAAAAGGAAGATGGGCCGACGAACTCGAGGGAGTCCTCTGGTCTCACCGTACCACCCCAAGGCGAGCAACGGGAGAAACTCCCTTCGCCTTGGTATACGGGACGGAGTGCATGATTCCCGCAGAAGTAGAATTTCCCGGTGTTCGAAGAAGGTTCTTACCCGAACGAGAGGAACTCAACAATGCTATGCTCTTGGACGATCTCGACCTCATTAACGAACGCCGGGATCGAGCGCTCATCCGAATTCAAAACTACCAGCACGCCGCTGCAAGATACTATAATTCCAACGTACGGAATCGTAGGTTCAATCAGGGAGATCTGGTCCTTCGCAAAGTTTTCCAAAACACCGCTGAACGAAACGCGGGAAAACTCGGAGCAAACTGGGAAGGTCCCTATAAAATCGAAAAAGTCGTCCGACCAGGTTCCTACGAAATAGCCAACATGCAGGGCGTAAAAATCCCTAGAACCTGGAATGCGATGCATCTCAAAAAATACTATCACTAAACGAACCAACTCGCAATCACTGAACTACGAGACGGCTTGATCTCCGCAAGGAGTACGTAGGCAGTTTGCCGAAAGGCAAATTCAGCTGTCCCCCCTCATTAAAAAAGGGGGGAGTGGGTACGTATACTCGTATACTCCCAAAAAAATCGAAAAACTTCTTACCGCACTCTTGGTGTTTTCGACTTATCAAAACATCCTCACCCGTGAAACCACACGAGGTCTTCGGAGATTATTCGGCCGCTTGGGAGAATCAAACCTTTAGCATCGCGAGACGTCGCAAAAGATGCCTCAAAGATGGTTTCTTCCGAGCAAACGAAATCTCCACAAAAAGACACATATATGCACACATTAACATTTATTTTGCGCAAATTAATCAAAACAACGGCACACGCCACCAAGTCCGATGCTGATCACATCGAACTCACAAACGTCCTAAACAGACATAGCCATCTCATGAAGATGACTCTCTTACATCCGACACAAGGATAATAGCGCTATAAAAGAAATCCGAAATTTTGGTCCAGCACTTCCGGTCTCCGGAGAGATGCTCGATTCGTATCAAACAAGTCGTATAAGCCGAGAACTTTTCGCGGACTTTACATCGATACGAATCAGGAAGAAATCGCGACAGGAAAAACGATAGCCGGTTAGTCGCCGCACAATCCTTAAACCGAAAGTAAACCTAGGTCTTGCCCTAAACCCAGCGCACTGGTCTCTAACATCTCAAAGGCATGATATCGAAAGATAAGAGATTCTTAAACCACGCCTCTATGTTACGTTCGATACCTTCAGCACCCCGCGGAGTTCACATCTCGCGGAAGAACTCTCGAAACAGGTCTCGAATAAAACATTTCACAATCGAAGAAGGATATGAGACGACAACTCATCACCTTCCTCCTCACTATTCACAAATTCATAAAAAGCGTTATCCGATTATCATATTATAAAGCCGCAGAGCGGCAGGGATTCAAAGCCACACACGGCCAGTCCCGAAATACAAACAAGGCCATTCAAGGCCAAAACATAAAGACATAAAAAAAAAAAAACAAATCTCTCGCAAGAGATTTAACCCAAATCACCCTCAGAACTTACGCCCCCTCTTCACCCGCCGCCTCGTCCGAGCCTGGAGCCGCGTCACTTCCATTCTCTCCGACCATCGGATCTTTCCCCTCTGGGTCTTCTGAACACGTCGGAAGGAAGCAAGCGGATTTTAGGTCGGCCAGGATGAGACCGAAATCGCCATCCTCGGCCGCCATATCTCCCTTACAGCCGGACAGTCGGGCCTCTTCGGCCTCCAAGGTCGGGGGAGTCTCACTTTGGAACGACCGAACTACGGCCATCCCGCCCTCAATCGTCGCCAAAGCGAAATCCCTGCTCCGGATACACTCGAGGGAATCCAGGGAAGCGGAAATCTTCGCCAAGCGACCTGAAACTCCGCGCGAAGGGCATCCGTAGCCTCTTGGATCCCGCGGCGCGCTAGTCCAGCGTCGCTCTCGATTTGACGCTGGAGTCGACGCACTTCCGAGGATTTGGCCTTCCTGGCCTTCTTTTCCTTAAGTAAAGAACTCGCCGTCTTCCCGAGGTCCCTCTCAAGCTCTCCTATCGCAACCTCGAGCTTCGACACTTTCGCAGAGTGAGAATCCTCGACAGCCGTCAACATAGCCTCGGTTTCGGACCATCTCCCCTGAAGCTCCACCAACTCCCCGGAAAGACGACTGGTCTCAGAGCCGCATTCGCTGATCATCCCATCGATCAACGATATGAACTGCGAACGGTAAAAATTCCTAAGATTAAGTCCGTAAAGAGAATGCACGAAAGACGATCGAGAATTCAAACAAGAAACAAACCTTTCCACGAAGTCCCGATGCTAGGCTCGACCCACCTCGCTGCGAAGTCTCCCCGTCACCGCTCTTGGCCAGTTTCCTCTTCCGACTCTTAGGCTGAGTAACCTGGACAGCGCTAGGAGCACGCAACGCCAGAACGATTTCTTTTCTGGCCGGAGGCGGAGGCATAGAGTCAGCTGCCTTTTCTTTGTCCTCGACGAGGATCGGAGTCGTGGAAGATCCCGCAGGTAGGACTTGCGGGAGGGGAGCCGCGACGTCAGTCCCATGACACGGGGCAACGACCTGCTCGGAGGAAGACGGAAACTCGGAGCCAGTCTGAGCCAATCCTTTCTCGGCTTGACGACGAACTAGTTTCTCTCGGAAAGAAAGATGACCGGCAACACAAGCCGGCACTTCCGCCGGAGAAGTTGGAACTGGAGCCGGAGAAGTGGCCTCACCCATCTCGACGTCGGAATCCTTCTTATCACCTTGGGAGGAAGACATGTTGAAAGGAAAGTTATGAAGCTAGAGAGGTTTTTGAAGAAATGAAGAAGGAAAGGTGTGAAGAGAATGAATGACAAGAGCTCATTACATATAGAAGTATGGGTTCGGAACGTCGCCTCGACAACTTTTATTTCGCGGAGTTTTAAATGTAAATTTCGTCCAATACACTCAACCTTGTAAAAGTCATCTATCCGCCCGCTAGAGTCACAACTCTAACGGGCTGGGGGGCTAACTGTTGGGGTCAAAAACGGTTATGACAAATTTAACATTCAAAACGTCTGAATAAGAAAATAAGAGTTTCTCCGAAGAGTACTTTTCGGAGAAAGATTCTTCCTTACGAAAAAGCTTCGCGAAAGAAAGAACCGAGATATCCGAGGAAAGCTCGAAACAGGTCGTTACGCAGCGACAAACGTCCGCCACGCTCGGTCGCTACGTAGCGACCGAGCGATCGTCCCGCTCGGTCGCTACGTAGCGACCGAGCGATCGTCCCGCTCGGTCGCTACGTAGCGACCGAGCTCGAGCCAAGCTCGGTCGCTACGTAGCGACCGAGCGATCGTCCCGCTCGGTCGCTACGTAGCGACCGAGCTCGAGCCAAAGCTCGGTCGCTACGTAGCGACCGAGCGATCGTCCCGCTCGGTCGCTACGTAGCGACCGAGCTCGAGCCAAAGCTCGGTCGCTACGTAGCGACCGAGCGATCGTCCCGCTCGGTCGCTACGTAGCGACCGGGCTCGAGCCAAAGATCGGTCGCGGTGTAGCGATTGAACCTTTCCGAACAGCGATACGACACCAGTCCTTGCATTCTCGTCAAACCTTCGAATGCTATCTCCCGAAGACCGTGGCAAGCTCAGTCCATGTTTCCCGCTATTCTAATCCATCGATCAAAACTTCGATTAGAAACCGCGGAAAACTCGTAGTAAACGTGTCGAGTCGGAAGACGGCCCAAAAGGACCTAAAACACGACTCGAGGCCCATCCTACGATTTTTCCTAATCAAAAGCCCGTGAACCACAGCATGGTTCACGCTTGGCCCACGAGGAAGGATAAATGTCAAGTTTCCGCGGATAAATACAGAAGTTTTGAAGATAATTGTGAAGATCGGGAAAAATGGAATATCTCCATTTTTTGCTATGACGGCTTAAGGGCAGAAGAGTAAAAACGTAAACCGACCTTGGAGCTAGTATATAAGGAGTCCTAGGCGAGGAGCAGAGAGAGAGAACTTTTTCAGAGCAACTTTGCACTTAGAGCGATTTAGGCAACTTTCCGTTTTTGTTATTTCGAGCTGCGACTCAATTAGGTTTAGCCGTCTTAGGGTTGCTAGAACTAGGAATCTCGCCGACAGCTCTCGAGCCCAGGCTTATACCTTGTTGTAACGCTCATACGCAGATTCGGAATAAGATCTACTTTGCTCTCTTTTCGATTTCTTATTTTTACCGTTGTTATTCTCGTGTTCTGATTGCTTGACGTGTGGTAATTAACAGATATCCGGGTCCTCTGGGAAGTTAGGGTTTTCCTAGTTTCCTTATTTAAACGGAAATCGACAGTGCGAATTTCGGTTCCCATAGCAAGCTTAGTTGAAAGCAAGACGAGATTCGAAGGATGAGAAATTTTAGTCGAAAACTGTCCGAAATTGTCGTTATGTTTCTTAACTAAATTCCGACCAGTCTAATACCCTCACCAGCTATTCTGCTTGCTTTTTCAGTAAATCAGTCACATGAGCTGCACCTACCTGCTTGCTTGCTTCACTAAAGTCACATGAAAGTCACAAGCTGGTTGCTTGTTTAATAAAAACAAAATAATGTTTCTTCCAAGGAGGGAAAGGACAGCAACTTGCTTTGGTTTAAGTAAACCCTCAGCTGAAGCAACCCCTCATGCTATAAAATACCTTCTTCTCTCTTCTGGACGTCCTGTTGCACAAGAAAAAACCAGAGAAAATTTCAGAGAGAAAGAGAGAAAGAAAAGAGAAAAATCTGTGAGAAAAACTCATGCAAAAATTCAGAAAAAAAATCAGAGAAGAGAAGTGAGCATGGACGACCCTTTCTCACCCTTCTGTGAATTTAATCAGTGAGTTTTGGAGTGTTTAAGAGCTGAAGGTTTGGCGTCCTGAAGTAGAGAATCACCGATGTTCTTCAGCATTTGATTTTGATCGGTATGATGGTTGTGGATAAGTTTATGTGAGAAATTTTGTTGGTTTGCCTACACTGGAGATAAATTCTGAATAAATCCAACCATGGATTCTTGTGGTGTTGATCAGGTTAATTCGTGGTTAGCTTGAAGAGAGACAACCAGTCAAGTTTAATTAGTTGAGTAAAACCGGTAAGCTTCAGCTTCTTGATTCAGCCATGTTTTGAGGAGAACCAATTGCTGTATGTTGGTTAACCTGTCAGGATCAGTTGTCTAAGGTCTTGTTCTCTTCAGTCTTGGTTGGTTTATGATTTAATCCGTCTCATAGAACCAGTAGACGAACTGATAAGAATTATGGGAATTAATCCGAACTGATTTGATCTTGTTTAGAACTGAATTGAGCTGAGTATGTTCTGATCTGATCTGAGCCGAGCTGTCTATGGTCTGAAATTGTCTTGAACAGATGTCGTCTGAGTATAACCGAGTTAAGCTGTTGGGAACTGATTAGAACCGGAGTTAGCTGAGCATGAACTAAGCTGATATGAACCGAGTTAAATTGTTAAAGCTTGAACCGAGCTGAACATGGTATCAATCTGTCTTGAACCGAACTGAACTGAAATGTTATGAACTGAGTTGAGTTTCTTCTTGAACCAGACTAGTGAACCTTATGTTTCAACTGTTATGTTTTGAATTCAGATGGCCAAAGAGAGTATTCGGATCAGCCGGATCCTTGTGCATGTTCTGAACCGAGAGTGATCCAGAAGTGAAGTGTGATTAGCTTGAGCTCGAGTCTAGTCTTCCTTAGTCAATCTCATGGATTTAAAGGTGAGTCTAGATAGATGATGAATGAATTATGAATGAGTATGCATGATTGCATATTGAATATGGTTGATAAATTAAGAATTAATCATGAATTAATTAAGGGATAATCATTGATTAATTAAGGATTAATCATAGATTAATCAAGGAGTAATTATAGTTGATTGATTAAGTATTATCCCTTGATCTATATTTATATATGAAGTATTTATCTAGTTTAAGTACTTAAGAATTAATAAGAATAATTCTTTGAGGTTATCCCGAGCCTTAGTACTTGTTTTCAAGTACTAATCTATAAGTATTCTATTAATAAGTGTGAATCATGTGAAGTCTTATTGTATACTCACTCTCCCGAAAGTTCCGCATTGCCGTCAATTGGTCTTGCGATATGGATCAAGGTCATGAAGACACGATGATGGGGTCGCACCCTGGAGGCCGTGTAACTGCATGTAGCGTTGGATGTTCTATCTTGGAATATTTGATGGAGATGATGGTTATATTTATTCCCCGTTAGGCTCAGTTAGCCTTGGTGATTTTCCGGGTTTAGCATATATATATTAAGAGTATGAGTAATTGGCGGGTATCGTGGATGTGATGTTTAAGATAGATTCACATGGATGGATTGAGAGGCCTTATAATTATATTAATTATGGAATATAATTCTACTGCATTCAAATGGTGTCGCTTGCTCGGGATACTATTGATATGTGTTTGGGTGTGGGATTAGACTCACTGAGTAAACTAGTTACTCATGACTCATTTGATATGCAGGTAACCAGTAGTTTGTAGACCTTTACTCTAGGATGGGAAGGAACGTCATTAGCCAGCGGTACTTTTATTACCCTTCCAGTCGTTTTGATATACTTTATGTATAAGGTTTGTTGACCGAAAACCTCGAGGTTAATCTATAAGATTTTGTAAGATTCTTTTAAATGAATAAGTATATAGTGTATAAAGAATGTTTTTAAAGTACGGGTTCCAAATGATATTAGTCCTTGTCCGAACGAACCAACTACTGGGTATTACTCTTAAGGTTGTAAAGCCTCGGGTTGTACCTAATAGGATATGTGTACTTAGGCGGTTGGCCTAAGGTACCTGGATTTATTTCGGGAACTTCGGGTTAGTCATTTATGTACACATTGTGGCTTCTCGGTTTGGTTTCAGTTACGAGTGATCAGCTGTGCATGTTCTTGTTTGATTGTTGCACGGCTGGTCGAGTCAACTTATACTTAGACCAGATCGGGGGTGTCACAAAGGTGGTATCAGAGCATGGTTATACGATGCTTGAATGGGACTTGTTTCAAAAGTTTTTCGAGTAAAAATGAGTCGCAAGGATAATTAGGATGTGCTGGCTGGTTCCTTCATCTTAGGATAGATAGTCATGGGTTGTTACCTTACTGTTATCTTTCATACGAGATGCATCAAGGCAAGCTCGACGGAGTGGAGTGTACTTACCAATTTTGATCCTGTCAAGATCGAGATTCCTACAGTCATGATTGAGCTTTCTACCGTCATGATTCGGTTTGTTATCGACATGTTTTGGTTCAATCCGGTAATGCTTCAATCCATTATCATCATGCTCGGGTGAGCTAAGGACGTGATCGGGTTTGCTACTGATACCACTCAAATTACCCTAAGGAGTGTTACTCTCATCAAAAGAGGTTCAGATGTAGTACTTAGGGATCGAATCCACAAGAAGCTAGGGAACAATTAAATCTAGTGTTTATTAATTCTAAAGGTTGTAATGTTTTAAATAAAATAGCAATAGTAACTAGCGAGTAAATGATAAATGTAACTTAGGTTGGAAATGATATTAGATGCAGGGCCACTATTCAGGTGTTGGAGATTATAATTCCTATAGATGCCTAAATGTTGCATGCATGATATATTAGAGCTCATTCGCTTAACTCAGTGATCAGCTGTCGCATGTACCACTGGTTAACAGACTAGATCTTGTGTCTCACCGGTTAGATGCAGACACAAGAGAGTGTCGATCGATAGTCTATTAAGACGTCGACCGATAAACTTTTGCCAACATCGATCGATTGTCAGTTGAGGACAACGATCGACGGGTTCTAGCCAGGCCTATGCGCGAGTATGAAATGCTCTACTAAGATTCTAAATTGGCGGTTGGCCCTCTCTAGCAATCCTAATATGATAGATAGATGTCAGGATGGGATACCAATGGTGCTTGAATATGCAATCCTATGATCAAGTTCTAGTTAGATAGGCTAAAACAAGCAATGAATACAAATCTATCATGAATATCACAACCAGGCAGATCTATAGTTTGGGGCTAATCCCACGAACCTATCTGAACCCTGGATCTAACAGCTGAACTACTCAGACATAGCAAAGCAATTCATATCAATAGATAAATAGAAACTCATAGAATATATGATAAGAAAATGAAACAAGGAGTTCCAATCACAAGTGATCTTCTCTCCAAATGAAACTTGTAACAAAACTAGGTCTAGAAAAGAAAAGCTCTCTCTGCCGTCAAAACTTAGGCAATGTATATTCTACTAGGTTAAAAACTCGTCAGGGCATTTTGGTAATTTGGCTTGGCCTTGGTCTTTAAGTTTGCTGAATCCAAAATGTCGAGTCTGGTGTCTCGACATCGATCGACGGTACTTGTGTACATCGATCGATATTAATCTTCATCTGTCGAGGTATTTCCTGATATCGATCGTCAGCACTGATGCGCATCGATCAATTATTCTTCCTCTCGTCGACCTCTAAATGGTCAGCTCGGGTGAAATGTCCTTTATGCTCCAAAATGCTCCAAAGTAATAGCTTTACTCCGAAATGCACCTGAACCTGAAAACATACCTAGAAGAGTAGAAAACATAGATATATATATATATATATATATATATATATAAAATAATAATATACCATGGATAAAAAAGAGTCAAATCCAAGGTATATCAACTCCCCTAGACTTACCCTTTTGCTTGTCCTCAAACAAAACATACAGGCAGTCTCTCTGAAAGAGGTTTGAAAATATTTGGGAACTTAAGATTTTAAAAAGAT
Organism: Brassica rapa; assembly: GCF_000309985.2. Taxonomy (NCBI): domain Eukaryota; kingdom Viridiplantae; phylum Streptophyta; class Magnoliopsida; order Brassicales; family Brassicaceae; genus Brassica; species Brassica rapa. The sequence continues at coordinate 6,246,499 of NC_024801.2, read as the reverse complement.
AGAAATCTTTCCTCAATAAATTTGCAACCACATTTAAAAAGTCATAATCACAAAAGCACACTATGCAATATCCTAGCTTAGCAACCATTTCAAACATAACACAACTCATCAATTCACGTCTGACATCCCCTCTACTGATTTCATTTCTTAGCATAAATATAAAGTGAATGCTTTACCTTGGGAGTATCGATCACAGGATGCAAGGATTTCAGACAGGTATCTGGAGCTGCAGGTAAAAGTTAGTTCTTAGTTTCTCTCTCTCTAAATTTTTTCTCTTGAGTCAAAGTCTGCTTCTATTGCAGGATCAGTGACCAAGATTGGACAGGCTTCCATGAATCAAAACTTAATGGTGGTTGCCACCAAGTTCTGTTCACTTCTTTTTTTGACCTATATCCAAGAGTTCTTTGCGAAAGCGAGCCTTGAAGATTGCCGCCTCCAAGTCTCGTTTCGAACTCTTGTATTTGAGTCTTTATGAATCAAGCCTTATTGGTTTTAGCCACCAAGTCCTGTTCAGACTCATCCTAATTAAACAATAGATCTTACTTATTATTATTATTTTTTTTTTTAATACTCTATAACTAATCTAGGGTCGAAACCTAGAGAGAGAAAATGTGATAAATAATCTAAACCAGGCGTTACCTTCCAGACCTATCTGAAGAATCCGATCCCATGTATACCAAGCCCCAAGACAAGCGGTTATGTCAGGTTTAGTGTTGGAAATCAGCTTTTGTTACTTCATACGGTTCAAGGCAAGTGTGTAGTTGATAGGTTGATCTGCTTTAGCATCTTTAGTGCTATCTGCAATCAGTAAATCTAAAATGGTGCTAATAATTCGTTAGATATTCATGTTTAAATCAATATAAGATTATAGTCCCTATTTTCGATAGCTAAGCATAATTTATTTGAAATTCCTTTTTACGTAAGAATAAAATAAATTATATCAGTAAATCTCCCCCCCCAGACTTAAATTACACTGTCCCAGTGTAACTCAGCCGGAGTTATGATGAAATGTGTATGATGTACGAAATGTAACAAGTAGGTAAGATACATCTGACCGGATTAAATATCGATCGATGGGTAAGTGTTACATCGATCGTCGTGTGGTTGCCTATGTCGAATGATGTCGACTTCTCGTCGTCGGTCGATATTCAAGTCCTCCTACTTGGTTCTCCTAAATCTGAAAGAGATAAAACGAAAGAAATTAATTGCTAGCTAGAAAACCGAAGTAAAATACCTAATAGTGGGTTGCCTCCCACTCAACACTTGGTTATAGTCATTTAGCTTGACTGTGGTAGTGATTGGCTATTGGGTGGAGAAGCATCTGCTTGTTGGAAAGCAAGCATCCACGTCATCTATGCGAATTCTAGACCAAGATGCAATGAAACTTCTTGTGGCCTCATCATTTCTTGTCCATTTGTCATCCATCTTCCCAAGTACATTGGAGATGTTCTGTAGCTTTTCTTGAATGTTGTCAATGCTGACCTGGTGCCAGCCTATGTTGTCATAGACGTATGCTGAAAGATCTGTCAGTTCCTTTTGCATTGACTCTACTGTCTTGTGTATCAGCTGCTCGCCGATTGGTATAGATTCGGCGTCGATCGATGCGATTACGTGTTTGTTGGTCGATCTCGGTGAGTTGCCGTCGATCGATTTTGCTTTTGTCATGTCGATCGATGCTGATATCTTATGTTGAGCTGCGAGTTGCCTCTGAATGGCTTTGACTTCTTTCTGTAGCCATTCTACGTTGTTGTCTAGTCCACTGATTTTGTTGTCGAATGGAAAGTAGATGTCATCGCAGCGTTTGTCAAGTCGTTCGTCCATGGTGTCTAGAGCAGTGTAGATATTGGATGTGATCTTGTCAACCTCTGCTGCTGTGTAAGGAAGTAACTCCACAGGTTTCTTGCCATCGATCCAGGGTCTTCTTAGTCTGTTGATCGATGCTGATTTTTCCTGCAAAAAACTTTGATTAGTAATGTTCTCAATATCCTTTTGGGCATCAAGTAATTGCTAGATAATTTGTTTAAATCTATCATGACGGGTGATATAAAACGGTCATGCATATCCTCGTAAGTCCTCAGCCTCTCATTCATTGCTGAGACTTTGGCGTCGAGCGATGTGAAGGTGCACATGTCGATCGATGTGGCTGGATGTTGGTCCTTCTTGCGAATCGTGTCCAGATCTTGCTGTAGTAGCTCGATTGTAGTGCTTAGCCAGTCCACGTTGTTGTTGAGAGGGCAGTAAACGTCGTTTATCCTTATGTCGATGTATGAGACTTCCCATTCATCCCTGTGTTGTGTTGAACATCGCGGTTCTGCAAGGATCTTAGCTGTAGGAAGACTTACGTCGATCGATGTTGCACGTGGTGCGTCGATTGATGCTGAGGTCGTAGCTTCCTTCTCAAGTTGCTGACGTAAACTTTCAATTTCTGTCCTCATTTTTGTCATACATCTGAAAAGCTCATTGTAGCCTCTATCGAAAGGCTGATGTGTTTCATCTACCAGTGTTTTGAGCTCCTCTCCTAGTTTCTCCTGAGCTCCACAAATACCAAACACCATTTCATCGATTTTTTCTTTGGTGTAGAGTTCTGGTGCCAGTCTTGTGAGTGTGAAGGAAGTGGCATGTTCTGGAAGACAGATGTGGCTCTCTTCAAAAAGAGATGCTCTTTCCAGTATTTTCCTGATGTTGTCCTTTGAGACAGGTATCATCTCACCAGCTGCGCTTCGTGCGTGTTCACGCTCATCTCTGTAGACTCCATATTCGTCCCTTTGTTCCCAAGTGAACTTTCTGGCTCCATACATGTCGAAAGCGCGGCTCCCACATTCATAGCGTCTGTCGATCAACGTCGGATCATCCATATCGATCGACGTTGGTGTTACCCTGGCGATCGATGTCTCCGTTGTACCGTCGATCGATGCTTGCCCTTTTGGTTGGCGTGATAGATCTGTGTTGATCTCTGTTGTGGCGACTCCTGCGTGGTTGTTAGGATTTGTTAGAATGACGTCTGGACTGCCACGTTGCTGTGAGAACAGGTTGTCAGGTCCATTGGCTACTTGATGGATGTCTGCTATGTCCTCTCTGGACACTTGTAAAATCCTTCCATCCATTGCACGTGCGTTGCCATCTGGATCCTTGAAAATACCAAATTCATCAGGTGTTAGAAAACCGTAATCAATGTTTGCATAATTATTCATTTTAGAAATAGAGAGATTAGGGTTTAGAGTAGTATCGATCGATGTAGATACAGTTACATCGATCGATGGCAGAGTAATTTTTGCATAACTTGTGTTCTTGAGATTATTGCTCTTCATGGATTTTTCTGTTGATGTAGAAGGAAGAGTGTTCATCTTATTTGCTTGTGTGTTTGCTCTGATGTGTGTAGGTGGTTTCGGAGGTGTAAAACAATTTATATAGGTATCTGTAAACCTGGTTAGGGAGGGAATATTTTCCTGCTCCTGAATTTTCGCTGCGGCGCGAATATCGATCGATTTTCCTTTCGATGTGTCGATCGATGTGAGCGGTTGTTTTGCTGGACGAGGGTGGGTATCGACCGATGTGGAGTGCACAGCGTCGAACGATGTTGGAAACGTGTTGGTGAACTTGTGTATTTCAAGTCTTTCATCCTGCAAAGACATTTCTATTGCACGTTCTTTCCAGTAATCCTCATCGTATTCCTCGGTATGTTCCTCATGAGGTGAAGTAATTACAGTGTCAACTGCAAAACTTTCATGGAAACCACTGTCTGCCCAACTGCCTATGGAATAATCATCATGTCCTCTCCTAGTTGGAGGTTGGAAGGCAAAATGTTGGTAACAATGATTAGGTGAAGCGAAATGGTCAAGTGGGTGCATTACATCGAGTGACGTGTTGTTGTGGTCATCGGTCACCATTGACACATTGGAATCGATCGATGGAAAGGTTGGGGTGTCGATCGATTTCGAGTACTCTGTTTCGTACTCCGATTCATACTCTGCTCCACAATGGCATGCGCCAATGAAGCCAAGGTCTTTCCCATAATCCACAGAATTAATTACCTTTCTCTTAGGTCGGATGGGATCGTAGTGGATGTTTGGGTCTATGAGCGTTAGACACAATTTGTTTTTGTTCATGTCACATACAGCTCCTACTGTAGCTAGGAAGGATCTTCCAAGCAGAAGTGAAGAGTTCCAGTTAAGCTCGATGTCTAAGACATGAAAATCTACAGGGACAAGGGCATTACCAATCAGTACCTCCAGATCTCTCATGATATCTCCGGATCGTTTTTCTGAAAGATCCACGAAGGTGAAGGATTCTGTTGAGGGTTCGATGGTCAAACCAAGCTGGTCTGCCATAATTCTAGGGAAGATACTAACCGATGCTCCTGTGTCACACATTGAATGGGGAAATTCAACACCCTTGACTATGCATGGTATTGCAAACTTCCCAGGATCACTCTTCTTCGTCAATGTGATCCTGTGTTTCATCTTTCCTCTGGCTTGATGAAACATTCTCCTAATGTCCTCCTCAGTTACCATTGTTTCTCTGAAGAACATCCACAACCGGTGTGTGAAGTAAGCTTCATCAAAAGGTTTTTCGATTGGGATTCTGAGGACTTGTTTAGTAAAACCATCCATCTCCTTATCGTTAGCTTCCCTCTTAAGGTTTTTAGGAATCTTCTCCTTTCTTTTCCTTAACCTTCTCCTTTCAGATTCTTGTTCTTCTTGAACAGATTTTGTTGAACTAGTTAAAGGGTTGGGTTTTGGTTCGGGTGGGTTTGCTAATGGTTTAGGTGGTGGTCTGAGTGCATTGATGTAATCATTATCGATTGAGGGTAACCGCACTCGGTATGTCAGAGGTGTCTGTCGATCGATGGGAGGTGTGTTGTAACGATCGACGTCGGACTCACTCTGTCGATCGATGGTTTAGTTAACCGATCGATCGATTTTTTCATAGAAGGGGAGGGTGGGTGAGGATGCTTAGCTGCGAATTCTTCATGAGTTAGAATTCGAACCGCATTGCATTCAGTCGAATTGGCAGACGACGTCGATCGATGACTGGAGTAATCCGTCCATCGATCTTCATCATGGTCTGTCGATCGATGCGAGTTCATCGACATCGGTCGACACCATTGGGATCCGCCGAGACTCATGGAGCTTTCGATTTCGAAATCTCCTTCCTCAAGGTTTTCATTTCTCACCACTTGCCAGAATTCATCATCTATGATGGCATTTACGTGGTGTTTCCCTTTGTCGGCTCCTGCCTCTCTAGCGAAAGCTTCTTGCCTCTTAATAGTCTCGCCCGTCTGAATTACTTGGGTTTCAAGTTTTCTCATCTGAGTCCCTAAGGTCTCGATTTTGGTGTTCAGATTGTTGTAGGCAGAGTCTATCTTACCGTTGAAATCCACGGTGATTTGTTGTTGTCCCAACAGTACTCGATCAATTATTTCTTCGATCTTGCTTTCCTGAGTCTGGGGTGGTGGATTTTGATAGTAAGAGTTCGAGTAGCTCTTGCTGTTGTTGAAGGGTTTTTGAAATTGTGAACTTTGGTTACTTATTTGGCCATTTCCAAAGAAGTTTTTGTTTCCGTCCTGGTTTCCAAATTTCTGGAATCCGGTACCTCCGATGTAGTTCACATCTTCTTCTCCTTCTGTATCTGCTACTCCTCCTTCAGCTGAACAGACTTGCTTCCTAAGAAGTTCGTGCACCACATCTAACTTAGCTCTTACTTCGTCCATCTGTTCCTTCCCGATAGAGGCTACAGACTTCTTCCGTTCAGAGTCATTGTTTTTGGTGCTGCTGCTGTTAGCAAGGTTTTCGATAAGTCTCACAGCTTCCAACGGATTCCGAGTAGTGAAGTTTCCTTCACTCGCCGTATCAAGAGCCATTTGATACTGTAAGGCGAGACCTCGAAAGAAATTGCCTAGCAGCTGCACTTCATTAAATCCGTGGTGTGGACAGTCTCGCTGGAAAAACCTAAATCTAATCCATGCATCTTTGAAGGACTCTCCAGCCTTCTGCGAGAATGTGGAAATTTTGTTTCGAAGTTCTTCAGCGCGCGCCTCTTCGAAGAAGTTTCGTAAGAAAGCATTCTTGATGTCGCTCCAGGATGTTAAAGATCCTGTGGGTTGCTGCCTAAGCCAATGCATCGCTTCTCCCTTCAGCGTGTATCCGAAGAGCTTGCACAGCAGGTAATCTTCGGAGACTCCTTCCATCCGAATGGCAGCGATTAGATCCTTGAACCGTTCCAAATGGTCCATAGGATGCTCGTGCGGTAACCCAGAGTAGGGTATCTGCGACACGAGAGTGTAGTATTGAGGCTTCAGCTCGAAATTCTGCTTCTGGATCTCCGGAAGTGGTTTCGATCGAGCGTCCTCATCTACAGGTTGAGCAGCTCCTGTAGCATCAGCATCAGGGATTACAGTTCCCTGAGCATCTATTTTCTGACATGTTGCATTACGCAGATGACCGGCCTGGTCATAAAGGTTTCCGTTCTCATCCTGAGTTAGAATAATAATGTTTTCCATTTTTGACGACACGGTATCGATCGTTATCGAACGATTGGGATCGATCGACGATGACGGTCTGGTGTCGGTCGACGGTTGGTTATGTGTATCGATCGACGACGAAGTGGTTGCGTCGAGCGATGTGGAACGTTGACCTCTACGGATGGTGCTTTCCAAATGAGCAGGATCGTCTGTCAACAGCAAGTCTTTCTCTTTGTTGCTTCTGTTACCGCTGGGCATACACCTGAAAAGACAAGAAAAAGAAAGATTGTTATAAAAGGGGGTAAGGAAAAGAATAAGAATTAATAAAATTAAATCTAATGGCGATCAAAGCTCCCCGGCAACGGCGCCAAATTTGATACCACTCAAATTACCCTAAGGAGTGTTACTCTCATCAAAAGAGGTTCAGATGTAGTACTTAAGGATCGAATCCACAAGGAGCTAGGGAACAATTAAATGTAGTGTTTATTAATTCTAAAGGTTGTAATGTTATAAATAAAATAGCAATAGTAACTAGCGAGTAAATGATAAATGTAACTTAGGTTGGAAATGATATTAGATGCAGGGCCACTATTCAGGTGTTGGAGATTATAATTCCTATAGATGCCTAACTGTTGCATGCATGATATATTAGAGCTCATTCGCTTAACTCAGTGATCAGCTGTCGCATGTACCACTGGTTAACAGACTAGATCTTGTGTCTCACCGGTTAGATGCAGACACAAGAGAGTGTCGATCGATAGTCTATTAAGACGTTGACCGATACACTTTTGCCAACATCAATCGATTGTCAGTTGAGGACATCGATCGACGGGTTCTAGCCAGGCCTATGCGCGAGTATGAAATGCTCTACTAAGATTCTAAATTGGCGGTTAGCCCTCTCTAGCAAATCTGATAGATAGATGTCAGGATGGAATAACAAGGGTGCTTGAATATGCAATCCTATGATCAAGTTCTAGTTAGCTAGGCTAAAACAAGCAACAAATACAAATTTATCATGAATATCACAACAAGGCAGATCTATAGCTTGGAGCTAATCCCACAAACCTATCTGAACCTTGGATCTAACAGTTGAACTACTCAGACATAGCAAAGCAATTCATATCAATAGATAAATAGAAACTCATAGAATAGATGATAAGAAAATGAAACAAGGAGTTCCAATCACAAGTGATCTTCTCTCCAAATGAAACTTGTAACAAAACTAGGTCTAGAAAAGAAAAGCTCTCTCTGCCGTCAAAACGTAGGCAGTATATATTCTACTAGGTTAAAAACTCGTCAGGGCATTTTGGTAATTTGGCTTGGCCTTGGTCTTTAAGTCTGCTGAATCCAAAATGTCGCGTTTGGTGTCTCGACATCGATCGACGGTACTTGTGTACATCGATCGATTACTCTTCCTCTCGTCGACCTCTAAGTGGTCAGCTCGGGTGAAATGTCCTTTATGCTCCAAAATGCTCCAAAGTCATAGCTTTACTCTGAAATGCACCTGAACCTGAAAACATACCTAGAAGAGTAGAAAACATAGATATATATATAGTAAAATAATAATATACCATGGATTAAAATGGGTCAAATCCAAGGTATATCAGCTACCATCATTGTCGGAGTTGGTATCATCATGCTTTCATGCGGTTCCTACAACTTCTAGTGTGGATATCGATATTCAAAGATATATGAGACAGAGTTGACACATCAATTACATCTTCGGCCCATGTTTTATTGAAGTCAAAGTTGACGTTGTTGGTGATGATCCGGTTCAGAATATCCGACTTCATATGACATATTCTTTCGGCTGCTCATTTCAATCCAGCTTATGCCCAAACGTACCAGAACCAGAGACGTACAAGCATGATTGATTCAGCACTTGTTTCAAGCTTAACGTTGGTGGCGGAGATAGTTCAGTAGTAGTACAAGACGATGGACGCACCAGCACCATTCCGTTGCAACAAGACTTCTTGAAGTTTGTGAACAAGATAAAGAAGTTGGGACAACACCGACAAGTACTAAACCATTCGATGTAGATTTTGTATAGAGGAAGATTTCGAATGCAACACTAGGAGCAGAACAACTAACGTGGCCCATTGTTCAGAAGATTGCAAGAAGGATATGGAACCATACATCATCAAGAATGATACAATAAGTTGGTGATTAAGTGTCAAGCATCATTTGGGAAATGTTAGTCCAAGTTAGGCGGATTTCTTTCAAGAGTTCAAAATGGAGTGTTTTCTACCCAAAACATGGGACCGATATGGAGTTCGCACAGTGAGATGTTTCCGCCAAGATTTCGAAGTCAAGTTAATCTGATTCATCGATTATGGTTTGGAGGATGAGCTAAAGATCATGAAGATGTACTATTGTGACTCAGCCATTAATCTCAGAGTAACCCGAACTATAAAGCTCAAGAGCTATGAGGAGTTGGTGGAGGATCACATGAATTCTACAGAAGCCGTTTTTACTAAAGAAGTTTACCAATTCATGCAGATTATTTAACTATCAACCTATTCAGATAGAAGGTCAGTTTCAAGTAATGAATCAAGAAAGTCGATGGAGATAATTTTTGTTGGACGTTTCATCAGATCAAGACCGAGGACCCTGAGTTGTTTTGGTTTTGGCTAGCAAGGAGAGTAAGGTGATGATTGTTCAAGTATATAAAATACTCGATCGCTTACGTCATTCGCGCTTCGGTGGTGCCAGTAATGAGTACAGAGGTTATACTACCATGGCCCATGAAGTTACCCGATCTTTTTCCCTATACCTAGGGTACCGCTTGTTAAACTTGTTCGCTTTCCTTACCATTAGTCACTAACTAAGTGTTTGGCTATTTGGGTAGAGCCTACACTTTATAGTTGCCTGGACCGTCAAAACCTCTGAAAAGGTCCAATCACAGGATTGCTTCTTATCCCATTGCGTGTTGTGTGCATTTTTAAAATTTATGAGGGATTAAATAAATAAGTGAAGGAGTGATCAAGGTGTCGTATGAGACCTTGCCTCTATGGACAGAATTTTCCGCCCATATTGTGTTTGATGCGGGAACAACACATAGATGTAGTTCACGGGTAGTGTCACTGTTTTAGGAAGGATTCACTTTAGTTAATTCAGGTACACTGTTCTTATTCGTGGAAGTACTGGCTGCCATTTAGAGTTATGGTATGCCTTCGTATCCCATCCCCATTCCTTAGTACTTCCATTAGAGCGGTTTGTTTCTATCTAGAGTGAGATTGGCTATCTAGTTATCGAGCTCAATTAGGATGTTGTTGAGGAAGGAAGTCTTTGAGAGAAGACCAGTTACCGTTGGCCTGCAGTGGTATTCTACTAAGTGTTGGAGCCTCGCTCATATCAGTCTGGAGAGTTGGGAACCTTTTGGGAAACGGTGAAGTGGCGTATTCAGTTATCATCATAATTGGGCGGAGAGAAAGTAACAAGAAGCAGAGTATCGAGGACAGTTAGATAACTAGGGAACATGAAGCTATGTTTAAGAAAGTGGAAAATTTGTTGACATCCAGAAGTAACCTGTCAAGTATTCTGGTTGAACCTTGATTCGCTGCAATAGCCTAGGCATCAAACCAAGTGGTTCTTGCCGAATTCAAGTAGCAGTCAGAAGATTTGTTTGGAGAAAGGTTTCGTTCGACTTAGTTATTTTCTGTGGAGTGTACCCATGTCAGTGGTAAAGAAGAAGAACCAGAGTTTGCAGTTATTTTCGAGTATAATATCAAGGACATGACCATCAGGGTAAAGTATCAAGTTCTAGAATTGAAGAATGGTTAAGATCGGTCGCAAGGCGCAGTTTTATTCTAACGACGTTTGATGGACGCTTCACGTTGTAGTAAGTATTTCTGCATGGAAATTGGAAGTTAGATCCCTTAGTCAGTAAATGGAACAAGGAGTTGTTGCATATTTACAAAAGATCGCTACTACTACATAATGGTCGTACTCAATTTCAGTTATCGAGATTCGAAGTTCTGTGGATTGGCCGGTTACCATCAGAAGTTTGTTCAAGAGTTAGAAACCATATCCACCAATGAGTTGATCGACTAAGAATGGTGTTACCTTGGAATGGAATAAAAGTATTGATGAAGTATGCAATCAATTAGAGGAAGTATCTACGTCTATGCATATCTTAGACTTGCATGAGCCTAACCAGCCATATACTACTACATGGATGTATTATGTGTTGGTCTAGGTGAATGCTAATGCAAGACGATATGGTAATCGTTTATGCATCAAGGGAGCTAAAGAAGCATAAGGAATACTATTTGATGCACAAGTTGGAGTTGGTGGCAGTTCTGTTGCACATCAAATTTAGTGATCATTTCAATATGGAGAAAGAATGCAAGTTTTCACTGATCAAAGAAGCCTTAGGAAGAGCAAATATTGCTGCTTATGCTTTAAGAGGAAGTGATATTAATGATGATATTGAGTAGGATATCAAGAATCATGAAGGGGAATTGGGAGTGATTTATTTTGCTGCCGTATAGGGAGAGAATAGAGAACCTTCAAGATTGCAAGTAGAAAATCAAGATGGCTTATTCATTCGTATTTGAGGAACTCAGTTGAAGGATGAGAATCTAAGGAATTCATAGAAGGAACTGGGTGAAGAGAATTTCGAAGAATAGTATGAGGACTGTGTCATGTACAGGTTCATAAAGTGGAGATGTGGGAGAATGAACCCAAATTCAACCTACAATTAAGCAGATGTGAAGTAAATCCCAAGGAAGATTTAAGTGTGCAAGGAAAAAGGCATAACCATAAGGCATATGGGAATGCTCAAGTTGTTAAGAGATCGGAAGATGTATTAAGAGAGAAAATGTGAAGTCATCATACAAGAGTACTTCGTTGGTAAATCAGGTTTGGTATAGGCGGACTTGTTGTTTCCTCAGTTACTATACAGAAGAAGGAAATCAGAAAGTAATAGAACAAGACTTGGATATGTGAAACTTTAGTGAGATTGAATCGTTCAGAAGTTTTTGAAGAGTATCTCAGGTAGATAAGAAGGGTATGGAATACTGTAAGGGAAATCATTCCTAGAATAAGTGTGTGTGTGTGTATTTAAGAGTGGCACCCTTGGTCTGAATCATGTTAGCGTGATTGATCGTGCATGTTCTTGTTTGATTGTTGCACGGTTAATCAAGTTGACATTGACCAGACTGAAGATGTTACCTTCACGTATGGCACATCACCTGACGTTCCATATTTCCATGTTATTGAACTGGAGGAAAGCAGATAGAAAGGTTTCAGAAGTAATGGTATTCAGAGATTCAATGATGTCAAAGGAAGTATGTAGACCGCAGTATATGAAAGTTATGCGCGATGAAGAGTTGGTTATCGAGAAAGTGTTTGCTCAGAAAAGAAAGAATTGTTTTAGAAAAGTTGGGAAAATCCGCAAATCTGTTATTTGGTCTGTACCGAGTTGTTCAGAGTTGAAATGGTTATCTCTAAACCGGAACTTCTTTTAGTTATGCTATTGGTAAGCCGATTTTGCGTAATCTTATATCAGACCCAGTATGATAGAACTGCTGAGACTAGAAAACTTGTAACCCTATTTAGCCTATCCTAAAGGTCCTTTGCGGATAGGTGAGCACCATATCAGAAGATTGGAGAAAAGGAAAAATTTATAAAACTTCAAGTATTTGGGGACCCATCAGTTGGTTTGACACGGGCAGACGAGGATAAGTTCAGAGTTGGTTATTTTAAACTTCTTGCAGAGACTCCAGTGTTCAGTAAAAGTCTGTACAGCTATGTTTTTAGAATTCAGGGACGAATTCTTTTAAGGGGGGAAGAATGTAATAACCCTCACGAGGCAGTTAATTTTTGGTCGAGAAAAACTCCGCTCGACCAGTTTGGAGTTGGTCGATCAGATTTAAAAATAAAGTCGACCCGGTGATTTAATACCTCGACGGGACTGTCTTGTGGCCGAAAGGCCTCTCATTGATAGTTCTGGTAGAGTGTTAATAATGTTGGTCGAATTTTACTTAAGCTAGGCAAGCTTAGTTGAAAGCAAGACAAGATTCGAAGGATGAAAATTTTTAGTCGAAAACTGTCCGAAATTGTCGTTAAGTTTCTTAACTAAATTCCGACCAGTTTAATACCTTCACCAGCTATTCTGCTTGCTTTTTCAGTAAATCAGTCACATGAGCTGCACCTACCTGCTTGCATGCTTCACTAAAGTCACATGAAAGTCACAAGCTGGTTGCTTGTTTAATAAAAACAAAATAATCTTTCTTCAAAGGAGGGAAAGGACAGCAACTTGCTTTGGTTTAAGTAAACCCTCAGCTGAAGCAACCCCTTATGCTATAAAATACCTTCTTCTCTCTTGTGGACGTCCTGTTGCACAAGAAAAACCAGATAAAATTTCAGAGAGAAAGAGAGAAAGAAAAGAGAAAAATCTGTGAGAAAAACTCATGCAAAAATTCAGAAAAAAATCAGAGAAGAGAAGTGAGCATGAACGACCCTTTCTCACCCTTCTGTGAATTTAATCAGTGCGTTTTGGAGTGTTTAAGAGCTGAAGGTTTGTGAAAGACCATATATTTTACCCATTTTTAGTCATGGTCTATAAGTGTTTTAAAGTGTTTTAAGATACAATTATTATGTTTTGGAGTCTATTTAGAGTATTTACAGGTTCAAGGACGTTTAGGAGAAATATGGTGATTTTGGAATCTCTTGGAGCCTTTGGAGGTGCAGAGTTGCACAGACGCGTCAGATATTTAGCTATGGATGGAGACCTTCCGACCGTTAGATTGAGCCCATAGTTTTACACAATATAGAGCTTTGAGTTAGCTTTCCAATGCAATCGGTCTCAGGTCAATCAGCATCATGTAGCAGAGGTTATGCCTGTTTTACTGAAGAGTGGTCAGTCTGCCTCGCGATGGAGATCCCAGATAGTGGGCCTTATATATTTTATGACTGCGTGAAGCCCAGAAGTAACCACAAATTACCAGAATGCCTTTGGACGACCAGAAATCCTATTTATGTTATTTCTAAGCCATTGTTGACGGCTACGCTTTCTACACGCTTTCATTTCCATTGTTTCTCTTAGGAGAGAAGGGAGGAACTCCTATCAGAGTCCTCCTGGAACTCCATTGGTTTTCTTAATCATTTCTATTTCAGTTTTACATCTATTTCATCTATGATTTCTGTGACAAACTTCATGTCTGAATAGATCCACCTGTTAGATCCAGGGTTCAGATAGGTTTGTGGGATTAGCCCCAAACTATAGATCCACCTTGTTGTGATATTCATGATAGATTTGGATTCATTGCTTGTTTTAGAGTAATTAACAAGAACTTGATCATAGGATTGCATACTCAAGCACCCTTGTTATCCCATCCTGACATCTATCTATCATATTAGGACTGCTAGAGAGGGCTAACCGCCAATTTAGTATCTTAGTAGGGCATATCATACTCGCGCATAGGCCTGGCTAGAACCCGTCGATCGATGTCCTCAACTCACTATCGGTCAACGTAGGCAAAGGTGTATCGGTCGATATCCCAATAGGACCATCGATCGACACTCTTTCGTGTCAACATACTAACCGTTGAGACACGAGATCTAGCTTGTTAACCAGTGAAACATGCGACAGCTGATCACTAAGTTAAGCGGTTGAGCTCTAACATATCTTGCATGCAACAAATAGGTACCTATAGGAATTATAACCTCCAACACCTGAATAGAAACCCTAGACGGGACTGTCTTGTGGCCGAAAGGCCTCTCATTGATAGTTCTGGTAGAGTGTTAATAATGTTGGTCGAATTTACTTAAGCTAGGCAAGCTTAGTTAAAAGCAAGACAAGATTCGAAGGATGAAAATTTTTAGTCGAAAACTGTCCGAAATTGTCGTTAAGTTTCTTAACTAAATTCCGACCAGTCTAATACCTTCACCAGCTATTCTGCTTGCTTTTTCAGTAAATCAGTCACATGAGCTGCACCTACCTGCTTGCATGCTTCACTAAAGTCACATGAAAGTCACAAGCTGGTTGCTTGTTTAATAAAAACAAAATAATCTTTCTTCAAAGGAGGGAAAGGACAGCAACTTGCTTTGGTTTAAGTAAACCCTCAGCTGAAGCAACCCCTTATGCTATAAAATACCTTCTTCTCTCTTCTGGACGTCCTGTTGCACAAGAAAAACAGAGAAAATTTCAGAGAGAAAGAGAGAAAGAAAAGAGAAAAATCTGTGAGAAAAACTCATGCAAAAATTCAGAAAAAAATCAGAGAAGAGAAGTGAGCATGAACGACCCTTTCTCACCCTTCTGTGAATTTAATCAGTGCGTTTTGGAGTGTTTAAGAGCTGAAGGTTTGTGAAAGACCATATATTTTACCCATTTTTAGTCATGGTCTATAAGTGTTTTAAAGTGTTTTAAGATACAATTATTATGTTTTGGAGTCTATTTAGAGTATTTACAGGTTCAAGGACGTTTAGGAGAAATATGGTGATTTTGGAATCTCTTGGAGCCTTTGGAGGTGCAGAGTTGCACAGACGCGTCAGATATTTAGCTATGGATGGAGACCTTCCGACCGTTAGATTGAGCCCATAGTTTTACACAATATAGAGCTTTGAGTTAGCTTTCCAATGCAATCGGTCTCAGGTCAATCAGCATCATGTAGCAGAGGTTATGCCTGTTTTACTGAAGAGTGGTCAGTCTGCCTCGCGATGGAGATCCCAGATAGTGGGCCTTATATATTTTATGACTGCGTGAAGCCCAGAAGTAACCACAAATTACCAGAATGCCTTTGGACGACCAGAAATCCTATTTATGTTATTTCTAAGCCATTGTTGACGGCTACGCTTTCTACACGCTTTCATTTCCATTGTTTCTCTTAGGAGAGAAGGGAGGAACTCCTATCAGAGTCCTCCTGGAACTCCATTGGTTTTCTTAATCATTTCTATTTCAGTTTTACATCTATTTCATCTATGATTTCTGTGACAAACTTCATGTCTGAATAGATCCACCTGTTAGATCCAGGGTTCAGATAGGTTTGTGGGATTAGCCCCAAACTATAGATCCACCTTGTTGTGATATTCATGATAGATTTGGATTCATTGCTTGTTTTAGAGTAATTAACAAGAACTTGATCATAGGATTGCATACTCAAGCACCCTTGTTATCCCATCCTGACATCTATCTATCATATTAGGACTGCTAGAGAGGGCTAACCGCCAATTTAGTATCTTAGTAGGGCATATCATACTCGCGCATAGGCCTGGCTAGAACCCGTCGATCGATGTCCTCAACTCACTATCGGTCAACGTAGGCAAAGGTGTATCGGTCGATATCCCAATAGGACCATCGATCGACACTCTTTCGTGTCAACATACTAACCGTTGAGACACGAGATCTAGCTTGTTAACCAGTGAAACATGCGACAGCTGATCACTAAGTTAAGCGGTTGAGCTCTAACATATCTTGCATGCAACAAATAGGTACCTATAGGAATTATAACCTCCAACACCTGAATAGAAACCCTAGACGGGACTGTCTTGTGGCCGAAAGGCCTCTCATTGATAGTTCTGGTAGAGTGTTAATAATGTTGGTCGAATTTACTTAAGCTAGGCAAGCTTAGTTAAAAGCAAGACAAGATTCGAAGGATGAAAATTTTTAGTCGAAAACTGTCCGAAATTGTCGTTAAGTTTCTTAACTAAATTCCGACCAGTCTAATACCTTCACCAGCTATTCTGCTTGCTTTTTCAGTAAATCAGTCACATGAGCTGCACCTACCTGCTTGCATGCTTCACTAAAGTCACATGAAAGTCACAAGCTGGTTGCTTGTTTAATAAAAACAAAATAATCTTTCTTCAAAGGAGGGAAAGGACAGCAACTTGCTTTGGTTTAAGTAAACCCTCAGCTGAAGCAACCCCTTATGCTATAAAATACCTTCTTCTCTCTTCTGGACGTCCTGTTGCACAAGAAAAACAGAGAAAATTTCAGAGAGAAAGAGAGAAAGAAAAGAGAAAAATCTGTGAGAAAAACTCATGCAAAAATTCAGAAAAAAATCAGAGAAGAGAAGTGAGCATGAACGACCCTTTCTCACCCTTCTGTGAATTTAATCAGTGCGTTTTGGAGTGTTTAAGAGCTGAAGGTTTGTGAAAGACCATATATTTTACCCATTTTTAGTCATGGTCTATAAGTGTTTTAAAGTGTTTTAAGATACAATTATTATGTTTTGGAGTCTATTTAGAGTATTTACAGGTTCAAGGACGTTTAGGAGAAATATGGTGATTTTGGAATCTCTTGGAGCCTTTGGAGGTGCAGAGTTGCACAGACGCGTCAGATATTTAGCTATGGATGGAGACCTTCCGACCGTTAGATTGAGCCCATAGTTTTACACAATATAGAGCTTTGAGTTAGCTTTCCAATGCAATCGGTCTCAGGTCAATCAGCATCATGTAGCAGAGGTTATGCCTGTTTTACTGAAGAGTGGTCAGTCTGCCTCGCGATGGAGATCCCAGATAGTGGGCCTTATATATTTTATGACTGCGTGAAGCCCAGAAGTAACCACAAATTACCAGAATGCCTTTGGACGACCAGAAATCCTATTTATGTTATTTCTAAGCCATTGTTGACGGCTACGCTTTCTACACGCTTTCATTTCCATTGTTTCTCTTAGGAGAGAAGGGAGGAACTCCTATCAGAGTCCTCCTGGAACTCCATTGGTTTTCTTAATCATTTCTATTTCAGTTTTACATCTATTTCATCTATGATTTCTGTGACAAACTTCATGTCTGAATAGATCCACCTGTTAGATCCAGGGTTCAGATAGGTTTGTGGGATTAGCCCCAAACTATAGATCCACCTTGTTGTGATATTCATGATAGATTTGGATTCATTCCTTGTTTTAGAGTAATTAACAAGAACTTGATCATAGGATTGCATACTCAAGCACCCTTGTTATCCCATCCTGACATATATCTATCATATTAGGACTGCTAGAGAGGGCTAACCGCCAATTTAGTATCTTAGTAGGGCATATCATACTCGCGCATAGGCCTGGCTAGAACCCGTCGATCGATGTCCTCAACTCACTATCGGTCAACGTAGGCAAAGGTGTATCGGTCGATGTCCCAATAGGACCATCGATCGACACTCTTTCGTGTCAACATACTAACCGTTGAGACACGAGATCCAGCTTGTTAACCAGTGAAACATGCGACAGCTGATCACTAAGTTAAGCGGTTGAGCTCTAACATATCTTGCATGCAACAAATAGGTACCTATAGGAATTATAACCTCCAACACCTGAATAGAAACCCTAGACGGGACTGTCTTGTGGCCGAAAGGCCTCTCATTGATAGTTTTGGTAGAGTGTTAATAATGTTGGTCGAATTTACTTAAGCTAGGCAAGCTTAGTTGAAAGCAAGACAAGATTCGAAGGATGAAAATTTTTAGTCGAAAACTGTCCGAAATTGTCGTTAAGTTTCTTAACTAAATTCCGACCAGTCTAATACCTTCACCAGCTATTCTGCTTGCTTTTTCAGTAAATCAGTCACATGAGCTGCACCTACCTGCTTGCATGCTTCACTAAAGTCACATGAAAGTCACAAGCTGGTTGCTTGTTTAATAAAAACAAAATAATCTTTCTTCAAAGGAGGGAAAGGACAGCAACTTGCTTTGGTTTAAGTAAACCCTCAGCTGAAGCAACCCCTTATGCTATAAAATACCTTCTTCTCTCTTCTGGACGTCCTGTTGCACAAGAAAAACCAGATAAAATTTCTGAGAGAAAGAGAGAAAGAAAAGAGAAAAAGCTGTGAGAAAAACTCATGCAAAAATTCAGAAAAAAATCAGAGAAGAGAAGTGAGCATGAACGACCCTTTCTCACCCTTCTGTGAATTTAATCAGTGCGTTTTGGAGTGTTTAAGAGCTGAAGGTTTGTGAAAGACCATATATTTTACCCATTTTTAGTCATGGTCTATAAGTGTTTTAAAGTGTTTTAAGATACAATTATTATGTTTTGGAGTCTATTTAGAGTATTTACAGGTTCAAGGACGTTTAGGAGAAAAATGGTGATTTTGGAATCTCTTGGAGCCTTTGGAGGTGCAGAGTTGCACAGACGCGTCAGATATTTAGCTATGGATGGAGACCTTCCGACCGTTAGATTGAGCCCATAGTTTTACACAATATAGAGCTTTGAGTTAGCTTTCCAATGCAATCGGTCTCAGGTCAATCAGCATCATGTAGCAGAGGTTATGCCTGTTTTACTGAAGAGTGGTCAGTCTGCCTCGCGATGGAGATCCCAGATAGTGGGCCTTATATATTTTATGACTGCGTGAAGCCCAGAAGTAACCACAAATTACCAGAATGCCTTTGGACGACCAGAAATCCTATTTATGTTATTTCTAAGCCATTGTTGACGGCTACGCTTTCTACACGCTTTCATTTCCATTGTTTCTCTTAGGAGAGAAGGGAGGAACTCCTATCAGAGTCCTCCTGGAACTCCATTGGTTTTCTTAATCATTTCTATTTCAGTTTTACATCTATTTCATCTATGATTTCTGTGACAAACTTCATGTCTGAATAGATCCACCTGTTAGATCCAGGGTTCAGATAGGTTTGTGGGATTAGCCCCAAACTATAGATACACCTTGTTGTGATATTCATGATAGATTTGGATTCATTGCTTGTTTTAGAGTAATTAACAAGAACTTGATCATAGGATTGCATACTCAAGCACCCTTGTTATCCCATCCTGACATCTATCTATCATATTAGGACTGCTAGAGAGGGCTAACCGCCAATTTAGTATCTTAGTAGGGCATATCATACTCGTGCATAGGCCTGGCTAGAACCCGTCGATCGATGTCCTCAACTCACTATCGGTCAACGTAGGCAAAGGTGTATCGGTCGATGTCCCAATAGGACCATCGATCAACACTCTTTCGTGTCAACATACTAACCATTGAGACACGAGATCTAGCTTGTTAACCAGTGAAACATGCGACAGCTGATCACTAAGTTAAGCGGTTGAGCTCTAACATATCTTGCATGCAACAAATAGGTACCTATAGGAATTATAACCTCCAACACCTGAATAGAAACCCTAGACGGGACTGTCTTGTGGCCGAAAGGCCTCTCATTGATAGTTCTGGTAGAGTGTTAATAATGTTGGTCGAATTTACTTAAGCTAGGCAAGCTTAGTTGAAAGCAAGACAAGATTCGAAGGATGAAAATTTTTAGTCGAAAACTGTCCGAAATTGTCGTTAAGTTTCTTAACTAAATTCCGACCAGTCTAATACCTTCACCAGCTATTCTGCTTGCTTTTTCAGTAAATCAGTCACATGAGCTGCACCTACCTGCTTGCATGCTTCACTAAAGTCACATGAAAGTCACAAGCTGGTTGCTTGTTTAATAAAAACAAAATAATCTTTCTTCAAAGGAGGGAAAGGACAGCAACTTGCTTTGGTTTAAGTAAACCCTCAGCTGAAGCAACCCCTTATGCTATAAAATACCTTCTTCTCTCTTGTGGACGTCCTGTTGCACAAGAAAAACCAGATAAAATTTCAGAGAGAAAGAGAGAAAGAAAAGAGAAAAATCTGTGAGAAAAACTCATGCAAAAATTCAGAAAAAAATCAGAGAAGAGAAGTGAGCATGAACGACCCTTTCTCACCCTTCTGTGAATTTAATCAGTGCGTTTTGGAGTGTTTAAGAGCTGAAGGTTTGTGAAAGACCATATATTTTACCCATTTTTAGTCATGGTCTATAAGTGTTTTAAAGTGTTTTAAGATACAATTATTATGTTTTGGAGTCTATTTAGAGTATTTACAGGTTCAAGGACGTTTAGGAGAAATATGGTGATTTTGGAATCTCTTGGAGCCTTTGGAGGTGCAGAGTTGCACAGACGCGTCAGATATTTAGCTATGGATGGAGACCTTCCGACCGTTAGATTGAGCCCATAGTTTTACACAATATAGAGCTTTGAGTTAGCTTTCCAATGCAATCGGTCTCAGGTCAATCAGCATCATGTAGCAGAGGTTATGCCTGTTTTACTGAAGAGTGGTCAGTCTGCCTCGCGATGGAGATCCCAGATAGTGGGCCTTATATATTTTATGACTGCGTGAAGCCCATAAGTAACCACAAATTACCAGAATGCCTTTGGACGACCAGAAATCCTATTTATGTTATTTCTAAGCCATTGTTGACGGCTACGCTTTCTACACGCTTTCATTTCCATTGTTTCTCTTAGGAGAGAAGGGAGGAACTCCTATCAGAGTCCTCCTGGAACTCCATTGGTTTTCTTAATCATTTCTATTTCAGTTTTACATCTATTTCATCTATGATTTCTGTGACAAACTTCATGTCTGAATAGATCCACCTGTTAGATCCAGGGTTCAGATAGGTTTGTGGGATTAGCCCCAAACTATAGATCCACCTTGTTTTGATATTCATGATAGATTTGGATTCATTGCTTGTTTTAGAGTAATTAACAAGAACTTGATCATAGGATTGCATACTCAAGCACCCTTGTTATCCCATCCTGACATCTATCTATCATATTAGGACTGCTAGAGAGGGCTAACCGCCAATTTAGTATCTTAGTAGGGCATATCATACTCGCGCATAGGCCTGGCTAGAACCCGTCGATCGATGTCCTCTACTGACTATCGGTCAACGTAGGCAAAGGTGTATCGGTCGATGTCCCAATAGGACCATCGATCGACACGAGATCTAGCTTGTTAACCAGTGAAACATGCGACAGCTGATCACTAAGTTAAGCGGTTGAGCTATAACATATCTTGCATGCAACAAATAGGTACCTATAGGAATTATAACCTCCAACACCTGAATAGAAACCCTAGATCTATCAACCATCCCTCCATCAAACTACTCCTTGCCAAGCTGAACAATTACCTTGTTCATCTTGTTTATTGCTTTATTTATTACTTGTTTTATTTACTGCTTTAAAACCTATTAGCCTAGCTTAATCATATAACTATTAGATCTAATCGGTTCCCTCGCACCTTGTGGATTCGATCCCAAAGTACTATAACTCGACCTCTTTTGATGAGAGTAACACTCTTTAGGGTAATTTGAGTGATATCAAATTTGGCGCCGTTGCCGGGGAGCTTTGATCGCCATTAGATCTTGTTTAGTTAGATTTAGTCTAGGTTTTGTTACTGTTCGAAAAACTCATAAAATTTTTTCTTCTATTTCAGGTACATAACTCTTAGTACCAGAAAACAATGAAGAGAGGATTTCTAGGTCCTTCAAAGAAGGAACCTGTTGGTTTATGCACGATCCGTAAGTCTATGAGGGATGTATCGATCGACACCCTCGAAGCAACATCGATCGATAGCGTGAGCCAAGCATCGAATGACACTATTCATCATGTGTCGGAAAACACTATTCATCGCGGTACTATTCATCCGGGGACTGTTCAGCATGTTACTGTTCATATGGGGTACTATTCACCGCAATACTATTCATCGAGATACTGTTCATCCAGGTACTCTTCATCATAATACTATTCATCATAGTATTGTTCATCGCGATACTATTCACCTACCGTCGATCGACACTGTTCATCCTGTGTCGGTCGACACTATTCATATCCCGTCGATCTACACTGTTCATCCCGTGTCGGTCGACACTATTCATATCCCGTCGATCGACACTGTTCATCCCATGTCGGTCGATACTATTCATATCCCGTCGATCGACACTGTTCATCCCGTGTTGGTCGACCCTATTCATCTTCCATCGATCGACACTGTTCACCCGAATACTGTTCATCCTAACATTGTTCATCGCGATACTGTTCATCCGAACACTGTTCATTGCGACACTGTTCGTCAAAACACTATTCATCGCGGCACTGTTCCTCCAATGATGAACATCACTTACGGAGAGACAGAGAAGGTCGAAGCGCTCATACTTAAGATTGATAAGAAAGGTATTTGGCGAGACGAAGAAGGTCGCCCTTGCAGCCTCACAGGACAATTAATTAATGCAGAGGGTAGTGTAAACCCTGATGTAATTGATGTGGCTGAGACGAATACCTTTAATCTGACAAGTCAATGGTATGATTGGTGAAGTGAGGATCCATTTTACGGTCTTCCTCATGAGGATCCTAAAGATCTTATCAAGAGACTTGAGGAGTTAGCCTCAGCAAACAAGCACGATGAAATATCTCCAGACCACATTTTCTGCAAGATCTTCCCCTATTGTTTATCTGGAGATGCTTTTAGCTGGTTCAGTAAACTGCAACCAAGATCTCTAACCTGCTGGGAAGACATCAAAGAAGCCTTCATAGGCAAATTTTTCAGCGAGACTGTAGCAACTCGAAGTAAAAGGCTTGATAACATGATTAAAGAACGGGAGAAAGGAATAATGATTACTACAAGTCAGATTCTTGACTTCGTCTACAGCGACGAGAATGGAGATATTGAAACACCGACAACTCATGTCAAGCAGCCAGACATTCAGGTTCACCATGCAGATGAGAGTAAGCAGAAGGACGAACTGAACAGAGAAAAGCTGGTCAACCATGATATAGTTGAGGATGATGAATATCATGTATCAGGAGAGCAGAGCAAAGTAGAAGAAGCTGATACAAAAGGTCCGACTTCAGCATCGATCGACAGTAGTAACTCAGAATCGATCGATATCCGCACTTCAGAAACGATCGATACAGATATTTGTCATCGATCGATACCTTCTACAATCCCTGATGCTATAACTGTGAATGTTAGGACTGGACGACCGAAGGCAATTAGAGACTATAACAGTCCTGAGGATGCTTATGCTAAAAGGTCTGCATTGCGTCGTTCAGCACTTCAGAATACTGTCCTTGAGCTGCACCCTGCATATATCTCTCTTGTGGGTCAACATTCTTTCCATGGTTTTCCTCATGAAGATCCCACTAGCCACCTGGAGACATTTATAGATCTGGCATCGACCATCAAATGCAATGGAGTCTTTGAAGACCTATTTATGCAAATTATTCTCATACTCTCTTGCTGGAGAAGCAGCATATTGGTTCATGAAGTTGCCACTAGGATCTCTCACTACCTGGAATGACATCAGATACGCCTTCCTCAACAAATTTCTCTATGATGCTGCAGCAAGTCTAGAGATTGAGATGAGATCTATGATGGAATATATGGTGGAAGATGATGAACAACATGTATCTGGAGAGCTGAGCAGAATATAAGAAGTCGGTATTACTGACATGAGCTCAGAACCGATCGACATTCCGACCTCAACATCGATCGACCCCAGCCTTCCAACATCGATCGACACAAACTCCTGTTGTCGATCAATTCCACTTGAAATCCCTGAAAAATCGAGTTGTCCTCAGGACATTGCAGACTCGACACTGAAGATCATCGATGTATCAAGTTTTTATCCTGACCAAAAAGTATAAAAAGAAATCACCATGAAAGACTTCTTGGAACTAGAAAAATTCTTGGAGTTGGAGGATGGACAACAGCTTGGAGATTTGGATTCGAGTGAAGAAGTAACTATGGAAGACTTCTTGGAGCTGGAGGAATGGCTTGAGGATTTAGACCAGAACCCGAAGCAAAAATTTGATGATCAGCACACTTCGGGAAGAGGTCTGAAAATTTCACCAAAGGCTGACGACATCGATCGACATCAACCTGATGAGATCGATCGATACACTCTCTGCATAATCGATCAACACCCACCCTACGCAATCGATCGACGGTCGCTACACATCATGAATCTACATACACCCGACTGTATCGCTCGATACCCACCCGATTGCATCGATCGACACCCATGTTTGGATGGACTATCTGGATACCCAATTGAACCAGGACCGATTGAGGAGATAATGCACATGTCTAAGACATCACACATTGATGTCCCCAAACATCTAAGACCACCTATATGCGCAGAAGAAACTGTTGGGATTTGCAAAAGAGTGAAGAGGATACATGATCCTGTGAAGATTATGGTTCCATGTGCAGTGTTTGAAGTTGAATCTCCTATCCCACCAGATAAAGGTGTGTATCTGAGTTCTTTCATTGAAGTATTGAATGATCAACATCATGTAGAAGCTTCTCAAAGAGGGCTGCGATTTAGAGATGAAGTAGATGAAGTCCCAGCAGAAGCACCATCGAGCGACATGAGCAAATCGGAATTGATCGACACTAACACTTCATCATCGATCGATACCGATCAAATACCATCAGTCGACACCAGACGCGAATCAGAGCAGAATGAGTATGAATTGTGTGGAAATATTTTTTATGGAGATACCACCACGCATTCAGACAAGTCTGGGGGAAAGAAGTGGAGGAACTGGAAGAAGAAAAATAGAATCAATGAAGGTTCTCAGATATCATTGATTCCTCACTTCTCAGATGATACCAGGAAATCCAGAGTGAGATTACACAAGTCTTTGGGAAAGAAGGGGAGAAATTGGAAGAAGCGGAAACGAACCAAAGGAGGTTCTCAATTACCATTGACTCCTTACTTCTCAGATAGTATCAGAAAATCAAGAGTGCGCAGCAAATGCTTCTCACATCCATATGCAAAACTTAGAGCACTCCTTATTGTTGATATGATAGACAAAGGAGAAGGGTCTATGGAGAAGGCTTTCACACAAGAATGATAAAGCTTCAAAGAGTAGACATTGAGACTTGGTTTGGAGCAAGTTCTCATTCTTATGCGGACTTAATCATATCTCCAGAAGTCAAGCTAATGACTAAAAATAAGCGCTGAGTGGGAGGCAACCCACTGTTAGGTTTGTTTTAAATATGATTTAATTTTCATTTATTACTGATTTTTCTTGTTTTCTAATATTTTCAGGTAAAAAAAAATAAAAAATAAAACAAAAAATAAAATAAAATTATTAGTTAATTGGTTTTATTAGTTATATATTATTAACTTTTAGATTTTTAGTGTTTTATTTATGTTAGGTACAAGGAAAAGATCCGAGGAAGACGAGTTTCCATAGAAATCGATGATGGCTAGCTAACATCGATCGACAGAGTATCAAGGGTATCGATCGCCACTTAACTGTGTTGGTCAATATTCACATAAAAGTTAGGTATATTGTTCTTCCTTGTTAAATATTGTCCTTATGATTTATTCTCCCACCGATCTTAGGCTGAATAACATTGGTCACAATGTTATTTAAGTTTGGGAAAGGTTATATTAATATTAGGTTTAAGTTAGATGTTTAGAATACGGACCCAAGTAAACGATTGTCATGATAGCGACCGACGAGAACAAGTCGATATCGATCGACATTGCTACATCTTCCACGACCGATGACAACATGTTTACATCGATTGACATCCATTCCGGTCAGGTATATCATTCTAATTTGTTAAATTGAGTACTTATGATTTACTTTACACCATAACTCGGACTGGATATACACTGGTCACAGCGTTATCTAAGTCTGGGGGAGGTTCTACTGATATTGTGTTTTAGTAATGAAAAAAAAAAAACAGATCCATGTAGACGGTTGCTCAGATCATCGACCGATGAGACCATCTCGATATTGATCGACAACACTTCATCAACAACGATCGATTGTCACTTCATTGTATCGATCGATACTGAGCAGGTTATCGTTCTTACTTGTTAAATTTTGTACTTCTACTTTATGATTTTCACCTTACCACCGACTGTGTTACACTGGGGACAGTGTAATATAAGTCTGGGGGGATTACTAACATTTATCTACGTTTATGAGTCTTATTTAAAATACTTTCAAAATATGTTTTTATTGAGTCAAGAAAGGGATAATGAACTTATTAGATTTATGCTTGTTATCTAACCACTCTTTAGCACTATTCTAGACTTACTGATTGCAGATAGTACTAAAGATACTAAAGTGGATCAATCTGTCAACTATGTTCACACTTGCTGAGATTGTTTGAAGGAACCGAAACTGACCTCGAACCTAATTTGACTTAACTGCTTGTCTTGGGGCTTGGTATACACTGGATCGGATTCCTCCTTCAGGTCTGAAAGGTAAAAGTCTGAGTGATTCTGGTTTCCTTATCTCCTCCCATTGGCATCCTAATAAAATAAAATAAAAGATTGAGATGATTTCTTGCGGTTTAGAAGGGTAGGTACATTACCGATGACCTCATTATTCTACTCTAATAGAATGATCACACATTGTTGGAAGCGAGGGGTAGGTACATTACCGATGACCTCATTATTCTACTCTAATAGAATGATCACACATTGTTGGAAGCGAGGGGTAGGTACATTACCGATGACCCCACTATTCGCCTACACTTTGTCAAGAAAAGAAAAAGGAAAAAATAAAAAATAAAAAAAATAAAAAATAAAAAAATAAAAAATAAAAAAAATCGAAAAGAAGGTGAATAAGATGGACTGCATCAGCATCTTTGTTCATTGGAATTGAGATAAAAAGGTTTCAAAGAAGGGAGATATAGAGTAAAAGAAACCAGAACAAGACTACCTGTTTACTCAGATACATGTTGGGGTAAGAGTCCATGTGTCTTGTGATCGATACTCCCAAGGTAAAGCATACACATTTATTTATGTTAAGAAATGAGGTTGGTAGAGGGGAATACCAGACATGATTTGGTAAGATGTTTGCTAGGTGAATTTGGTTGCTAAGCTAGGATATTGTATAATGTGCTTCTGTGATTAGGAATTCTTAAATGTGGATTACAATATTGTAGAGGTGATGATTCTAAGTTTTAAATCATGTGATTCCCTGTTGTTTTCAAAACCTCTTTCAGAGAGACTGCCAGTCTGTTTTGCTTGACGACAAGCAAAAGGGTAAGTCTGGGGGAGTTGATAGACCATATATTTTACCCATTTTTAATCATGGTCTATAAGTGTTTTAAAGTGTTTTAAGATACAATTATTATGTTTTGGAGTCTATTTAGAGTATTTACAGGTTCAAGGACGTTTAGGAGAAATATGGTGATTTTGGAGTCTTTTGGAGCCTTTGGAGGTACAGAGTTGCACAGACGCGTCAGATGTTCGGTATGGATGGAGACCTTCCGACCGTTAGATTGAGCCCATATTTTTAAACAAGATAGAGCTTTGAGTTAGCTTTCCAATGCCACCGGTCTCAGGTCAATCAGCATCCTGTAACAGAAGTTATGCCCGTTTTACTGAAGAGTGGTCAGTCTGCCTCGCGAGAGGAAGCTGCCGAGAAGAGGAAGCCGCGTCGATCGATGCAGCACTCTGCACGTCGATCGATGGAGATCTCAGATCGTGGGCCTTGTATATTTTATGACTGCGTGAAGCCCAGAAGTAACCACAAATTAACAGAATGCCTTTGGACGACCATAAACCCTATTTATGTTATTTCTAAGCCATTGTTGACGGTTACGCTTTTTATACGCTTTCATTTCCATTGTTTCTCTTTGGAGAGAAGGGAGGAACTCCTATCAGAGTCCTCCTGGAACTCCATTGGTTTTCTTAATCATTTCTTTTTCAGTTATATTTCATCTATGATTTCTGTGACAAACTTCATGTCTGAATAGATCCACCTGTTAGATCCAGGGTTCAGATAGGTTTGTGGGATTAGCCCCAAACTATAGATACACCTTGTTGTGATATTCATGATAGATTTGGATTCATTGCTTGTTTTAGAGTAATTAACAAGAACTTGATCATAGGATTGCATACTCAAGCACCCTTGTTATCCCATCCTGACATCTATCTATCATATTAGGACTGCTAGAGAGGGCTAACCGCCAATTTAGTATCTTAGTAGGGCATATCATACTCGCGCATAGGCCTGGCTAGAACCCGTCGATCGATGTCCTCAACTGACTATCGGTCAACGTAGGCAAAGGTGTATCGGTCGATGTCCCAATAGGACCATCGATCGACACTCTTTCGTGTCAACATACTAACCGTTGAGACACGAGATCTAGCTTGTTAACCAGTGAAACATGCGACAGCTGATCACTAAGTTAAGCGGTTGAGCTCTAACATATCTTGCATGCAACAAATAGGTACCTATAGGAATTATAATCTCCAACACCTGAATAGAAACCCTAGATCTATCAACCATCCCTCCATCAAACTACTCCTTGCCAAGCTGAACAATTATTTTGTTCATCTTGTTTATTGCTTTATTTATTACTTGTTTTATTTACTGCTTTAAAACCTATTAGCCTAGCTTAATCATATAACTATTAGATCTAATCGGTTCCCTAGCTCCTTGTGGATTTGATCCCTAAGTACTATAACTCGACCTCTTTTGATGAGAGTAACACTCTTTAGGGTAATTTGAGTGATATCAGTTCCGCGTCCTGAAGTAGAGAATCACCGATGTTCTTCAGCCTTTGATTTTGATCGGTAAGATGGTTGTGGATAAGTTTATGTGAGAAGTTTTGTTGGTTTGCCTACACTGGAGATAAATTCTGAATAAATCCAACCATGGATTCTTGTGGTGTTGATCAGGTTAATTCGTGGTTAGCTTGAAGAGAGACAACCAGTCAAGTTTAATTAGTTGAGTAAAACCGGTAAGCTTCAGCTTCTTGATTCAGCCATGTTTTGATGAGAACCAATTGCTGTATGTTGGTTAACCTGTCAGGATCAGTTGTCTAAGGTCTTTTTCTCTTCTGTCTTGGTTGGTTTATGATTTAATCAGTCTCATGGAACCAGTAGACGAACTGATAAGAATTATGGGAATTAAACCGAACTGATTTGATCTTGTTTAGAACTGAATTGAACTGAGTATGTTCTGATCTGATCTTAGCCGAGCTGTCTGTGGTCTGAAATTGTCTTGAACTGATGTCGTCTGAGTATAACTGAGTTAAGCTGTTGGGAACTGATTAGAACCGGAGTTAGCTGAGCATGAACTAAGCTGATATGAACCGAGTTAAATTGTTAAAGCTTGAACCGAGCTGAACATGGTATCAATCTGTCTTGAACCGAACTGAACTGAAATGTTATGAACTGAGTTGAGTTTCTTCTTGAACCAGACTAGTGAACCTTATGTTCCAACTGTTATGTTTTGAGTTCAGATGGCCAAGGAGAGTATTCGGATCAGCCGGATCCTTGTGCTGGTTCTGAACCGAGAGTGATCCAGAAGTGAAGTGTGATTAGCTTGAGCTCGAGTCTAGTCTTCCTTAGCCAATCTCATGGATTTAAAGGTGAGTCTAGATAGATGATGAATGAATTATGAATGAGTATGCATGATTGCATATTGAATATGGTTGATTAATTAAGAATTAATCATGAATTAATTAAGGGATAATCATTGATTAATTAAGGATTAATCATGGATTAATTAAAGAGTAATTATGGTTGATTGATTAAGTATTATCCCTTGATCCATATTTATATATGAAGTATTTATCTAGTTTAAATACTTAAGAATTAATAAGAATAATTCTTTGAGGTTATCCCGAGCCTTAGTACTTGTTCTCAAGTACTAATCTATAAGTATTCTATTAATAAGTGTGAATCATGTGAATTCTTATTGTATACTCACTCTCCCGAAAGTTCCGCATTGCCGTGAATTGGTCCTGCGATATGGAGCAAGGTCATGAAGACAGGATGATGGGTCGCACCCTGGAGGCCGTGTAAATGCATGCAGCGTTGGATGTTCTATCTTGGAATATCTGATGGAGATGATGGTTATATTTATTCCCCGTTAGGCTCGGTTAGCCTTGGTGGTTTTCCGGGTTTAGCATATATATATATATTAAGAGTATGAGTGATTGGCGGGTATCGTGGATGTGATGTTTAAGATAGATTCACATGGATGGATTGAGAGGCCATATAATTATATTAATTATGGAATATAATTCTACTGCATTCAAATGGTGTCTCTTGCTCGGGATACTATTGATATGTGTTTGGGTGTGGGATTAGACTCACTGAGTAAACTAGTTACTCATGACTCATTTGATATGCAGGTAACCAGTAGATGGGAGACCTTTACTCTAGGATGGGAAGGAACGGCAGTAGCCAGCGGTAGTTTTATTATCTATCCAGTTGTTTTGATATACTTTATGTATAAGGTTTGTTGACCGAAAACCTCGAGGTTAATCTATAAGATTTCGTAAGATTCTTTTAAATGAATAAGTATATAGTGTATAAAGAATGTTTTTAAAGTACGGGTTCCAAATGATATTAGTCCTTGTCCCGACGAACCAACTATTGGGTATTACTCTTAAGGTTGTAAAGCCTCGGGTTGTACCTAATAGGATATGTGTACTTAGGCGGTTGGCCTAAGGTACCTGGATTTATTTCGGGAACTTCGGGTTAGTCGTTTATGTATACATTGTGGCTTCTCGGTTTGGTTTCAGTTACGAGTGATCGGCTGTGCATGTTCTTGTTTGATTGTTGCACGGCTGGTCGAGTCAACTTATACTTAGACCAGATCGGGGGTGTCACAAGTCTGGTTCATGATCCAGACATGGTGGCTCATACGGACAGTCCCACATCCGTCCTTCTCCTTACCGTGGTCCATGCTTCAGGATACAACGAACCTGGACAGAAGCCGATCAGTCACATTTAAAAATTTGTCTTTATTTTATTTAATGACTATATCTAGATCTACTTTTCTATTTAATTCCTAGATCTGCAAAACTCTATAAGTATGAAACTCTTTCATTATAATAAATAAGAAATCATTTTTGTCTAAAGTTTGAGTTAAACTCTTTGTTCTTCGTTTATAACTTGTTCTTAGTTTCTTGGTGAGTCATATCCAAGTAAACACCCCTCAAACTCGTTGGTCTTGTGAGTCATATCAAGCAACGGTTCGAGATTCTTCTTTTGGTGGCCTTCTGAGTCATATCAAGCACCAACTGAAGCCGGGAATATCGAAGGCCATTCCGCAACCATCGTGCGACCCTTCAATCCATCTAGTTCTCCATTCGGAGTTCATATCCAAATCTGATCCATTCGAGTGAGCCGATCTTAGGGTCCTTCAAGTGGTATCAGAGCCGCTCGTTTGGTATCTTCTGAATCATTCATCTTTCTCATCTTCCTTTTCTTAATAAACACTCTTCATCTATCTATCTTGAATCCGGGCCCCTCATTACCATCCTCAATCTATCAAAAAAAAAGATCTATTAAAAAAAAAAATTCGAAAAGTTTTTTCATTTGGGGATTGGTGGTGGAAGAGAAAGCCTGCTGGCTGAGGAGAAATCCAGCCTTTGAGGTGGTTAAAACGGATTCCCAAAACCAAAAATCTCTTATCTTTCTCTCTTTTAAAATTCCCTTGTGTTTGCTTGGATTTTGTCCATTGAGTTTCTTTGATTTGTTCTTCTTAGAACTTCGAGTGAAAACTTGTTGTGTGACCATCCAAATTCTGAGAGAAACACTTGAGTGGGTGAGATTAAACACTTGAGAGTGTGATGTTTTATTTTCTAACTTTTGTGTTGAGATTTTCAGGTTATGATGTTTGGTCTTCAAAGGAAAAGTAGTAAGGAGAAATCCCCACAACAAACTATCTCTCAATCTTCATTTAAATATTCTTTGAATAATTTTGATGAGTTTGTTAGTGTGCAGGATAGGCCAAACAGGAGGTGCAATGAACCTTTCAAGTCGTCCCAAGGTGAAGCTAATCCAAAGAGGCGATTCCTTCAGTTTGATGTCCAAGAGATATGTGACAATTTTGAGAAGGGAATGATGAAAGCCCTCAAGGACATCAGCAAGAACCAAAAGAAGAGCACATCCAAACGTGCACCTGTAGCTGAGCCATCCTTATTCGTCAGCAAGAAATCCAAAGGTAAATCTGAAACCCATGTTGAGGAGTTGAAAGATTTTTCAGATTCTTTACCCATCTATGATGAATATGATGAAGAGCCAATTGAAAGCTTGTTTTCTTGTGAGAAAAATTATAATCTTTCTTCTCTTGAACCTGAGTTTGTAACTGATATTGAACATGCTATTGTAGAACTAACCATTTTGCAACCGGAGCATCCGAGTAGTCTTGTTTTCTCTCCACGGGTTTTAGAGGATCTAGATTTACCACATCAAAGACCATGTCTTGACACTAGGATATCTTTTGGTGAAGATATAGATCCTATCTTTGATGAGGAGGACGAACCTGGTCCAGTCTTTAATGAAGAAGCAACCAACATCACATCCATCGTTATGGAGAGCCATCTTTGCTTTGATCCCGGCACAACTCATACCCCTTTGTCTTTTGAACTTCAAGCGCACTGTGAGTAATCTGATTTGCTTAATTCTCAGCCTGATATGTTTGTTAAGATCAGTTCTCTTGATAGTGATTCGTTTTGGTCTTGACAAGATGAAAGATTTTTGTGTTTCAAAATCTGTTTTTGAAAACATGATTAATTCTTGAAAATTGTTTAAACCTGAGAAACTTCTTGATCAAAAATGTTTTCAAAAAGGCAATGGCATCAAGTCTGAATTTATTTTGAGTTTTGATCAGTTCTTAAAGCATAGCAAAGGCTTTGATCGTTTTGAAAAATCTCTTGAGCTTGATTTGAAACAAACTGATTTTTATGCTAGAAAATCTTTTGATTCGTTTGTTTTCAAAAAGAATAGCTTTGATCTGAGTTCTTCTAAACATGCAATGATCACTCATAATTTGATTGCATCCTCTTGTGTATTGGATGATTTCTTGATTAAAAAGATGTTTGAACAGAAATCACTTGAAACTGAAATTGATTTTTGTGATCTTGATTTTTGTGATTATGTTTTGCAGCTTGATCTCTTGAGTTCTGAAACTGATAAAACTTGGCATTCTCTGAGATCAATTCTTGATAATTGTGTTGTTTTGAGCCTTGGTGAAATTGTGGTTTACAACACTTTCTTTGAAAAACATCTTGAGTCTTTGATAGTTGATTCTCATTTTGAACTTAAGTTTGTGTGTTCAGATGCTGAGCAGGATATGCACGTCTTGAAAATTAATACTATTGTTGCATATCTTGATAAAATTCTGGTCTGTAATGTCTACTTTGATGTGCATCTTGACAAGCTGAAATGTGTGCAACTTGTTCTCTGAAAAGATATCTTGATTTTTGATTTGAACAAGTATTTGTCTTGCACATTTGATCTTGGTCTTTTAGTGTTTGTTTTGAGTATCCAGGAAAGACAGGTTCAGCCTCTGAGAAATGAAAGCATTGACCGTGCCCAACAGCCTGAGATTTGGAGAAGCCTTGTTGTCCAAACCGGCTACCTTGGAGATGTCAGAGATAGGGTTTCAGTCCAAAAAGAATATCTGAACATTCAGAAGGTCTTTTGTCATGAATCTAATTTTTCTGGAAAGCCAACTGACCAAGGATTCACGGAGGCTTGGAATCACGTGAAACGCTTAATCGAGGAAGCAGTTATGAATTTTCGAACCGGAGGTTCTCCAGTCTGTCTATCTGCAAGTACCCGACTTCTAAAGGAGATTCCAGACCAAGAAAGAAGCGGCCTGAGCCAAAACCGATCCTCAACGAACCAAAGTTTCCAAGGAGAGCAAGCACAGGTGAATTCCTAAAGACTTGTGTTCGTGGAACATGGAACCGGATATACTTGAGGGAAACGAGTTCAAACCTCTAAGGAAGTTTCTGTCCAAAATCTTCCTTCATTGAATTTTCCATGAATTTTAAATCCTTTGTATCTGATTTATTCCCTTTTGATACATGTACAATGGATTTGAGCACAAATCCTTTTGAAGAGGGAGGGAATGATGTGCCGCAGTCCACGGATCAGTACATGGAACCATCTCAGCATGGAGTTCAGGTCGTTCTGAACATTTCAACCGAGGTTCATGTTTTTCACTATGCCAGACTTGACTTGGATCAAACCAGACTTGAGAAAGATAAAGCCAGACTTGAGAAAGATCATCCCAGACTTGAGAAAGATCATGCCAGACTTGACTTGGATCATGAGGTTTCACAAAATGATCGAGACTTCTCTCTTCTGGCTCGATTGGCCCATACTGCACGTACAGGCGACCGTACTGATGGACTGATCGACCCTTTTGATCAGTTCATGCACTTTGATCAGCCAAATCTCACTAAGGCAAGGATCCTTCACCTTTCTAAAGACATAGGACGCACTTGTTCCAGTCTGGTTCATGATCCGGACATGGTGGCTCATACGGACAGTCCCACATCCGTCCTTCTCCTTACCGCGGTCCATGCTTCAGGATACAACGAACCTGGACAGAAGCCGATCAGTCACATTTAATAATCTGTCTTTATTTTGTTTAATGACTAGATCTAGATCAACTTTTCTATTTAATTTATAGATCTACAAAACTCTTTCATTATAATAAATAAGAAATCGTTTTAGTCTAAAGTTTGAGTTAAACTCTTTGTTCTTCGTTTAGAACTTGTTTTTAGTTTCTTGATGAGTCATATCCAAGTAAACACCCCTCAAACTCGTTGGTCTTGTGAGTCATATCAAGCAACGGTTCAAGATTCTTCTTTGTTGGGGTCAAAAACGGTTACGACGGAATTACCACCCGAAAATCCTCAGAGATCGTATTTCCGAAAGAGTTAGTAAAAGAAGAGATGTAATTTTCGTAAAAATAACCTATACGAGGTTTTTACGAAAAAGTATCCTTTGGGATTCAAACCGAACAAACCAAGCTCGGTCGCTACGTATACACGCCGTCCGGTCGCTACGAAGCAACCGAACCCGAGCCAAGCTCGGTCGCTACACAGCGACCGAGCGATCGTCCCGCTCGGTCGCTACGTAGCGACCAAGCTCGAGCCAAAGCTCGGTCGCTACGTAGCGACCGAGCTCTCGTCTCGCTCGGTCGCTACGTAGCGACCGAGCTCAGCCAAGCTCGGTCGCTATGTAGCGACCGAGCGATCGTCCCGCTCGGTCGCTTCGTAGTGACCGAGCTCAGCCAAGCTCGGTCGCTACGTAGCGACTGAGCGCTCGTCTCGCTCGGTCGCTACGTAGCGACCGAGCTCAGCCAAGCTCGGTCGCTACGTAGCGACCGAGCGATCGTCCCGCTCGGTCGCTACGTAGCGACCGAGCTCAAGCCAAAGCTCGGTCGCTACGTAGCGACCGAGCACTCGTCTCACTCGGTCGCTACGTAGCGACCGGGCTCGAGCCAAAATTCGGTCGCTGTGTAGCGATTGAACCTTTCCGAACATCGATACGACACCAGTCCATGCATTCTCGTCAAAATCTCCCGAAGACCGTAGCAAGCTCAGTCCATGTTTCCCGCTATTCTAATTCATCGATCAAACTTCGCGGATTAGAAACCGCGGAAAACTCGTAGTAAACGTGTCGAGTCGGAAGACGGCCCAAAGGGACCTAAACACGATTCGAAGCCCATCCTACGATTTTCCTAACCAAAAGCCCGTAAACCACATAATGGTTTACGCTTGGCCCACGAGGAAGGATAAATGTCAAGTTTCCGCGGATAAATATGGAAGTTTTGAAGATAATTATGAAGAACGGGAAAAATGGAAAATCTCCATTTTATGCTATGACGGCTTAAGGGCAGAAGAGTAAAAGCGTAAACCGACCTTGGAGCTAGTATATAAGGAGTCCTAGGCGAGGAGCAGAGGGAGGACTTTTTCAGAGCAAACTTAGCATTTAGAGCAATTTAGGCAATTTTCCGTTTCTGTTATTTCGAGCTGCGACTCAATTAGGTTTAGCCGTCTTAGGGTTGCTAGAACTAGGAATCTCGCCGACAGCTCTCGAGCCCAGGCTTATACCTTGTTGTAACGCTCATACGCAGATTCGGAATAAGATCTACTTTGCTCTCTTTTCGATTTCTTGTTTTTATCGTTGTTATTCTCGTGTTCTGATTGCTTGACGTGGTAATTAACAGATATCCGGGTCCTCTGGGAAACTAGGGTTTTCTTAGTTTCCTTATTTAAACGAAAATCGACAGTGTGAATTTCGGTTCCCACAGTTTGGCGCTAGAAGGAGGGGAATTTACAGATCAATCTAACCCGCAAAAGCCACACACAATCTGACATGTCAACGAACGACGCGGATAACGTGCAAACTCCTCTTAATGGAGGCAGCAGCACCGATCTCCACACTCCAGTAGCGGACGTATCCGCGGCCAACGCGCAAGCCAACGCCGCGACGCTCGAGGAGTTCAAAAAGATGTTCGCCACCTATGAGAAAAGGTCGGAAGAACAGGATAAGCTCGTGAATACCTTGACCAAACAGGTTGAAACCTTAACGGCAATGACCCAAGCTATCCGTCCCCGCGGAACCACCAAAATCCATGGGAAGATGCTCGACTTCGCCACCCTACTCGATAGAGCAGGACTCGCGCGGGAACGACCTTCCGGTCAAAACCCTAGCGAGAAATCTCCCGTCGAAAAGGGGAACCCTGAAAATCTTCCGCCCCCTGCAAAGGACTCGGAGGATAACGAAGCCGAACACATTGACCTGGATCCTAGCGATGTCTCCAACGACACCGACGAGGATGTCGACAGAATCCCAAGAAGGACCAGAAGCCGATCCGCTCGGGAAGACTCCCCGTTCGAAAAACCAATGACGGAAGAAGAAGAAGTCGCCTATTGGAACGAACAAGAGGAACTAGCCGAAAGGCAAACCAAACTCACTCGCAGTAAACGCCGACAGGCTCGAAAATCTACTGACGAGACATCGGATATCCGCGATCTTCGCGACTACATCACTAAGACTGCGGCAGAAGTGAGAGCCGTAAAGTCTCAAATCCATCATGCCCCCGAGATCGATCGACTGCTGGAAGGAGCTCGAAAGACCCCCTTTACCAGTCGCATTTCGGACATGAGGGTGTCCGATCCAGGAAAGATCAAAGTACCGAAGTACGATGGTACGGCCGATCCGAAAGCGCACCTTCAGGCTTTCCACATCGCGATGGGAAGAGCAAGACGGAAGGACAGCGAAAAAGATGCCGGCTATTGCCGCCTGTTCGTCGAGAATCTCGAAGGAGCAGCGCTCGAATGGTTTGCACGCCTTCGTCGCAACACCATCAGAAGTTTTCGACAGCTCGCATCGGAATTTCTCAAACAGTACTCTGTATTCATAGACAGGGAAACCTCCGATGTTGATCTCTGGAGTCTCTCCCAGAGGGAAGACGAACCCCTCCGCAAATTTATCAGTCGGTTCAAGCTGATAATGTCCAGGGTCAGCGGGATAAGCGACAAAGTGGCCATCGACGCGCTGAGAAAGACGCTCTGGTACAAGTCGAAATTCAGAAAATGGATAACTCTCGACAAACCGCGAACGATCCAGGACGCACTCCACAAAGCAACGGACTACATCATAGTCGAGGAAGAAACTAAAGTCTTATCGCAAAAACATAAGCCGGCAAGACCATCCTCGAAAGACGCAGATCCGAAGGGGAAAAAGAAGAACTCTCGTAACGACAAGTACGTCCATCATGAGGGGGAAGATCTCCAAGGGGCGCATAACTATGCGATCAGTTCGGATCAAGGCCGGACCACGAGCAACACATGGACTCGCAATCAAGGGTATGACGAAAACACCTTCTGCGAGTTCCACCAATCCCGAGGACACTCCACGACCAATTGCAAAGTCTTGGGAGCAAGACTGGCCGCGAAGCTACTCGCTGGAGAGCTTTCGGAAGTAACTAGCGTCAAGGATCTCATCCTCGATTCTGATCGGCCTCCAAAGACGGATAGAAATCCGCCCGCTGAAAAATCCCCTCAACGAAACCATCCTGGGGATAAACGCGGTAGGAGGCCGGATGACAAAGGGAACGATAACAATCGTCACAGAGTCAATATGATCATCGGAGGATCACAATACTGCGGCGATACCGTGTCGGCCATCAAGGCTTACCAACGGAAGGCAGAGTCAAGTGCAAATTGGCCTACATGGTCTCCTCCTCGAGACGGCCAAAGTTGCTCGATCACCTTCACAGAAGAAGAAGCCGGCGGTATCGACCAACCTCACTGCGACCCGCTCGTCATAGATCTCGTCATACGAGATTTAGAAGTCGGAAGGGTACTCGTCGACACGGGAAGCACGGTCAACGTAATCTTCCGCGACACTTTCAAGCGGATGAGTATCAAACTCGGAGAAGTAATTCCGACGCCAAAACCGCTCACGGGTTTTTCAGGCGAAGTGTCGATGACTCTCGGATCAATCCAATTGCCAGTCATGGCCAAAGAGATCACAAAAATCATCGAATTCGCGGTAGTCGATCATCCCGCTATATACAACGTAATCATGGGAACCCCATGGCTCAACGCCATGCAGGCAGTTCCATCAACCTACCACCTGGGTCTCAAGTTCCCGACGCCGAGCGGAGTCGCGGCCATCTGGGGATGCCAAAAACAGTCGCGACTATGCTTCCTCGCGGAGCATAAGTTAAGGCAAATCACGACTTCCACAAACGGCAAACGCGCGAAGATAGATCGATCTTCAGCCAAAAGCGTCCCGGGAGAAGACGAAGTAAAATCGTCTATCAACGCAAACGCATCGGATGTCGAGGCTCGACATAAATCCGAAGCCCACGCAACAGCTCAACCGGAACATCCGGAAAATAGCGTCGACCCAGCCACGATCGACACGGTCAAGGTGGACATCGCGACATCTACCGCCGAGTAAGAACACTCGCGGCATGAAACAGAACTACGAGATGGCTTGATCCTCGAAAGGGGTACGTAGGCAGCTCGTCAAAAGACGAGTTCAGCTATCCCCCTCTCTAATAAAGGGGGGGGAGTGGGTGCGTATACTCGTATACTCCCACTTAGAAAAATCTTCATTATTGTAATCGAGTTTTTAGAAACTTCAAAAACTTTTAATACAATATACGTTGTTTTTTCTTATCGAAAACGTTTACGCTTCAGTAAAACACAAAAGAAACTTTCAGGACACGCCTGAAAACGTTAAGACTCTTGTAAGTGGCCCCTTCCGGCCCAAAAATCGTAAAGATTATCATCTTTCAAACACGCAAACACACGCATAATCCTCGAAATAACTGCGAGACGTCGCAAAAGTTAAAATTCGAGGACAATGCTAACAAATTGTCCAAACGCGACCACCAAAATCCTTACACCTCATTCGTCGATTGGCCCCGATGAACACGCCAGCCGTCTTAAACAAACGCAATCCAATCACTCTTTTAATCTTTAAAAACGTCCAGCACAAGGACAAAAGCGCGTTACAACAAAAATCCGAAATTTTGGTTTAGCACTTCCAGTTGATTCTGAGAAGATGCTCGATTCGTACCATACAAGTCATATAAGCCGAGAACATATCGCGGACTTTAAATCGGTGCGAGTCAGGAAGAAATCGCAACAGGAAAAACGATAGCCGGCTAGTCACCGCACAAACCTTAACCGAAAGTAAACCTAGGTCTTGCCCTAAACCCAACGCTCTGGTCTCAAACATCTCAAGGCATGATATCTAAAAGATACGAGATCATAAACCATGTCTCTCCGTTCGTATCTCAATATTCTCGAAAATCGTAAAGATAAGTAAATTTTTACGAAAATCACGAACGAACCAACAGATTGAACGTCTAATCAGAACTACATACGAGACGACAACTCGTATTTACTTCAACCCTACTCAGGAAAACTCGAAACAAAACATTTATCATATAAATAAACCCCGTAAAGCGGCAAGGGATTCAAAGCCACTAACGGCCAGTCCCGGAAATACAAATACGGCCATCTAGGCCTAAACGAAATCCAAATTCAAAGGGCCACACTCGGCCGAAAACAAGGATAACTGATCCATCCCTCATGATCCAAAGTCAAAGTCCCCGGACAACGAAGCACCAAACGCATCAGCGGGACGATCCACTTCCTCGCCACCATCGGGAAAATCGGTCGGAACCTCCTCGGTATCAGGGGAAACCGGGATAGAATCCCAGAACCCTTGAATCCTCTCGTCGATCGGAGGGATAAGCGCCTCAGCGTGGGCACGGTCACTCATCCCACTCTTCATCAAGCTCATTTCCTCTTCAAATATATAGTCATCGGCTCGCGTCCTCCAAAGACTTCCGACCGAACCACGGCACTCGCGAAAGTCACCCACCGAGGTAAAGGCATTCTTGAGGTTCCCGTACTCAACCTGGAACTGAGATGCACGAGTCTTCATCACCTCGACGATTTCTCTTTTGCCTTTCCTCTCCGCTTTACGAACAGCCCGCGCATGATCACGAGTAAGCTGAGCCTCTCGCTCCAGCATCTCGCCTTGCACGCGAGTGAGATCCCGCTCCGCTTTCTCCGCCTTGAAGCGGTAGACCATGGCTTCTCTATGGCCCGCCTCAATGGCCGAGCCCAGCAAGCTCAGGCCCTGCAAAATCGATTGGCATGTTATAAATATATACATAGGACAATCACCAAAAAATTCTCAAAAAAAAACTAACCCCATTGATGATGCGAGATCCTTCCGCAACGACTCTCGGCCTCGCCGATTCTTTCGTAGGAGGAGGAGCATCGAAACCCGATGGCAGCCCAGCAAAGAAATCATCGAAATCCGGAATAGGGGCCTCGCTCGAACCGCTCCGTCGCCGTAAGCAAGGTTCGGATCCCATCCTGGAAGCATAGAGTCATCCATCGAAAACTCTA
Source organism: Brassica rapa (assembly GCF_000309985.2). Taxonomy (NCBI): domain Eukaryota; kingdom Viridiplantae; phylum Streptophyta; class Magnoliopsida; order Brassicales; family Brassicaceae; genus Brassica; species Brassica rapa. Next base: position 6,205,623 of record NC_024801.2, on the reverse strand, counting down.
TGTCGCCAAGATCGACATCTTTTCCCTTCCAAGAGCTCGACTCCGGCGCAGCTGTCGGAGCTTCGACGGGATTCTGGTCGTCGGGTTCGGAGTCGCTTCCCGTGTCCGCATCCAAAGCAGGACCGGGTTGCACGAATCTCAGTGCCTTCCGAACCCTCTTCGGCGTAAAAGAAGTCCAGAAGAAGGGACCATTCCTGAGAAGATCCCTCACCGAAATGATGTCCTCGGGGAACGGAGCAAAAGGGTTGATGAAGGGACGATCATTCGGAAACCTCCGGAACAATGGAATGCAACTCTCTTCGGCGGATGCAGCGTCTATACGGACAAAGAAAAAGAACTTCTTCCACGAGTTGAAGTTCGAAATAAACTTCGTAACCACTGACATAAATTTCCGAGGGACCAACCTATGCTTATCCGTACCCCTGACAAGTTGAAGCCTCAAAAGCGCTTCATAATGATTGACGGAAAGGGAAAGGCCATGCTCGTAGCTTAGGATCAGGATCCCAATAAGGTGCTGAATGGCAAGGGGTGTCAACTGACTTATCGCAACTTCGAAACGGTCCAACACTCGGACGAGAATTTCGGGTATTGGGAACCAGAGGCGACAACGCACTACGAACGCCTCATAACAAGTAAAGTAACCCTCCGGGGGATTGTTAGCACATTCCCCGCGGCAGGGAACCGGAACTCCACAACATCCGGGATGTGGTAGAACGATCGCATCGTCGCGAGAAACTCGTCAGTAGTCCTGCTTGCATCCTCTTCCTCGACTCCACGATGGACCAGGACCGGGAACGGCTTCTCTTTGGGAGGGGTCAACGAGCCATAGTGAGCAACCCACCATGCCTCGTTCTCGGCAAGATGGACCGAGTGAGGCACGAACTCCATCTTTGGAACGACGAGCTCTTCATAAGGACTCGCGGACGAAGACCCTTTTTTCGCAATCTTTTTCTTGCTCGACATCATTACACTTCTCTTGAGAGAATAGAGGAAAAGGGTGGAGAGAAAGATAGAAATTTCTTTTTTGAAAGATCTTAGAGAAAAACAAGAAAGTGAAAAAATTATGGAACAAGTTACCTCTCTTCTTATAACATATGAGGATTTACTATTCAAGCTCGGACTTTCGAATATTAATTCCATCCATCACGCCTAACTTGCCAAACATGCCTAACCGCACGCTAGGATCCTACGATACATGATCCTAACGGGCTGGGGGGCTAACTGTTGGGGTCAAAAACGGTTACGACGGAATTACCACCCGAAAATCCTCAGAGATCGTATTTCCGAAAGAGTTAGTAAAAGAAGAGATGTAATTTTCGTAAAAATAACCTATACGAGGTTTTTACGAAGAAGTATCCTTTGGGATTCAAACCGAACAAACCAAGCTCGGTCGCTACGTATACACGCTGTCCGGTCGCTACGAAGCAACCGAACCCGAGCCAAGCTCGGTCGCTACGCAGCGACCGAGCGATCGTCCCACTCGGTCGCTACGTAGCGACCAAGCTCGAGCCAAAGCTCGGTCGCTACGTAGCGACCGAGCGATCGTCTCGCTTGGTCGCTACGTAGCGACCGAGCTCAGCCAAGCTCGGTCGCTACGCAGCGACCGAGCGATTGTCCCGCTCGGTCGCTACGTAGCGAGCGGGCTCGAGCCAAAGTTCGGTCGCTGTGTAGCGATTGAACCTTTCCGAACATTGATACGACACCAGTCCATGCAATCTCATCAAAACCTTCGAATGCTATCTCCCGAAGACCGTAGCAAGCTCAGTCCTTGTTTCCTGCTATTCTAATTCATCGATCAAACTTCGCGGATTAGAAACCGCGGAAAACTCGTAGTAAACGTGTCGAGTCAGAAGACGGCCCAAAGGGACCTAAACACGATTCGAAGCCCATCCTACGATTTTCCTAACCAAAAGCCCGTAAACCACAGCATGGTTTACGCTTGGCCCACGAGGAAGGATAAATGTCAAGTTTCCGCGGATAAATACGGAAGTTTTCAAGATAATTAAGAAGAACGGAAAAAATGGAAAATCTCCATTTTATGCTATGACGGCTTAAGGGCAGAAGAGTAAAAGCGTAAACCGACCTTGGAGCTAGTATATAAGGAGTCCTAGGCGAGGAGCAGAGGGAGGACTTTTTCAGAGCAAACTTAGCATTTAGAGCAATTTAGGCAGTTTTCCGTTTTTGTTATTTCGAGCTGCGACTCAATTAGGTTTAGCCGTCTTAGGGTTGCTAGAACTAGGAATCTCGCCGACAGCTCTCGAGCCCAGGCTTATACCTTGTTGTAACGCTCATACGCAGATTCGGAATAAGATCTACTTTGCTCTCTTTTCGATTTCTTATTTTTATCGTTGTTATTCTCGTGTTCTGATTGCTTGACGTGTGGTAATTAACAGATATCCGGGTCCTCTGAGAAACTAGGGTTTTCTTAGTTTCCTTATTTAAACGGAAATCGACAGTGTGAATTTCGGTTCCCACATTCTTTTGTTGTTCATGTGAGTCATATCAAGCACCAACTGAACCCGGGAATATCGAAGGCCATTTCGCAACCTTCGTGCGACCCTTCAATCCATCTAGTTCTCCATTCGGAGTTCATATCCAAATCTGATCCATTCGAGTGAGCCGATCTTAGGGTCCTTCAAGTGGCTGCAAAACATTCATTATGTTGCATCTCCCTCGCAACCCTATCACCGTGTAAAAAAAAAATCCAAAAAAACAAATTTATATATATTGTTTCTATCTACTTTATAGTGATGGAGATGGGGAAGGTGAATCCGAAAAATACTCGCCACTGGGAAGGTTGAGCAAGGAGTTGGTTCCAAATTTTGAAGAGTAGAAAAGGGAAGTCAAGAACTTAAGAACAGTCCCACAGTTGATCCGAAGGAAAGAACAACTGCGTCCGTGAAGCAGAAACGAGTAAGGGATGTGGACATCAATGGATCCGTCCTCTCCTGCTATTTTGCGCGATATCCTGCATCCACTTAAATTTGGTAGCTCCTAAACACTCCTAGCTCCATCATGAAATAGTCTGTTCCTTACCTAGGCCGTCTACCCTGAATAGTGCCTGTGATGAGAAGCTCACGCTGTCCATAATTGAATTCAAGGAGTTTTGTCTCGATAGTGTACCCTTTTTCAAGTATGAGATACATAGTATGGAGCTGATTCTCAAACAGCGATCGTGGGTGTTCTGGTAAGGGTTTGTGGTCTGAGTCTACAGCTTGTACGGTTCAGAGATTTGTGGTAAGAGTATGGTTATTGAGATCAAGCGAGTTCCCACTCTTTCAAACCTTTCTCCCTGTTCTTGAGACTTGGCGTTGTTTGAGGACAAACAAGGATCTAAGTCTGGGGGAATTGATATATGGTGTTTTTAATACCATTATATGTGTGTTTTGAGTTAATTCTCAGTCCCAATTCGTGCTTAATTGATATTATTCCAGGTTTGGAGCAGGTGAAAAAGCAAAGAAGAGAGCTTCATGAAGTCAGATGTCATTTTGGAGAATTCGATGCGGAACAGCCAGTTAGATCAACCCGAAGGCTGTTCCCAAAAAGAACAAGCGTCTGACTGTTCCCGGTCATTAAGGAAACTTCCCATTCTGGAAGTTTGCCCTAGATTCCATTCTCTTATCTCTTTGCCATCGACGCCTCCATATAAAAGGCCTATGCTATCATTTCTATTTTTTTTTCTTACGCTAGTTTTACAAGAGACCTAGAACTATTTTGGATTGAGCAACTTGTAAGGGAGAAGGCTTCATCTCTCATTCTCACGAGAAGATTATCCTGAACCCTTGTTTTTCTACTTTATATTATATGCAGTATTATTCAGAAACCATGTCTATGTCATCCTGCTTTATGATTGAGTAGTAGGCTAAGCTTGCTTAGGGTTGTAGGATGTTAATCGCATGAGCTGAACACAAATGAGTGACCTTAACTGTTCTTCATTCATATTCTTCTTACTGCTTGTATTGAATTGATCACTTAATGTTCGACCTTTAGTTTAATCACCTAGCTAACCGTTTAGGAGATATATTGACATATATTAAATGAGCTTCATATCCCTAATCAGCGAGAGTAGATATTAGGGTATTAAGTGAACTAATCGGACCTGATCTCTAAGTCTTGCTATCGGGTCTCGTTCCAAGTGAGTGCCTAGGACTCAAGACCGATCAGCAAAGTGAGCAAGTCCACGATAGTGGATTGTTCTAGGCGAGTGATCTGAGTTCTAGACTGCACCTCATTGCACTTGAATAGTTGTTCGGTTCCGCATTGACACCCGATGAATAACCCTAAGCCGGCTTTCATTTAAATCGAATTTGAATCTCTAGGTATTCTAGTTACTTGCGTTACAATTGTTTTAAAAAAAAAACCCACTTGCTTCTCAGCTTAATATTGAAGTCATAAGAGTAAAGAGTAAATTGGTCATCTGGATTGAATCTAAAATATTACAATTACCACTGATAATTTGACAGTAGCAAGGATTCATTTTTAGTGTGTCACTCCCATCTCTCAATATCAACACAAGATCTGGTCAACGCACTGAGACAGATGGGCCAACAGGTTAAGTGGCCTCCAAATCTGAAAGCACCTGACTCATTCCAGAACCCGGAACTCTTGTGCGACTTCCCCAGCGATCATGGCCACAAAACCGAAGACTTCATCGCCCTGAGGATCGAGGTCAACGAACTGCTCCAAAAGGGGCATCTCTGAGAATTCCTCTCAGAGAAAGCCCAGGCCCACCTCAGCAAAGAAACAGTAGGAAGATCCAAAGGAGCTTCACCAGCCTCACCACCTCGCCAAGATCGGGTGATCTATGTCATATCCGGAGGCTCAGAAGTGACCGGAGTAAGCCATGCAGCCGTAAAGAAAAGCACCCGTAACGGTAAGCATGGTCTGGAAACAGTCCAACCGAAGTGCCTACTTCTAGGCACGGACGAGATAAGCTTCACAGCTAAAGAGCAAGAGAAGATCCTAGCTCCCCACCATGATGCTCTAGTTATCTCTCTCACCGTAGCGAACTGCTTGGTGAAAAGAATACTAGTAGATAACGGCATCTCCAGAAAAATTATCTTCTAGATGGTGTACCAAGATCTAGGGCTGGAGGAGAGCACCCTGACGCGCAAGGTAACCCCACTCATCGGGTTCAGCATCGAGGTCAAGCAAACCGCCGGAGAGGCTATCCTCCCAGTATACGCTGAAGGGGTCAACATGTCTACCAAATTCCTGGTCGTAGATTCCCAATCAGCATATAACATGATCTTGGGACGACCCTGGATTCACGACATGGGAGCAGTCCCCTCAACCCTTCACCAGATGGTGAAGTTTCCTACACCCTGGGGCATCAGAGTAATTAGGAGAGACCAAGAGAACTCTCGATCCTGCTACCAGACCACCCTGAAGGGGAAGACCAAGGTCTTATAGCAATTACAGAGAAGACCTCGAACCCCACGAACCCAGGGATCAAAGGTCAATGATACAAGTAATTGGGGGTTGTTCTTGAGAAAGCGGACCCTGAATCATTCCAAGAACCCGAGGAATCCTCAGACAACCTATGTTGACCGCTTCGCATGGTCTCCCCCGAAGCCCTTCAAAGTTGCATATGCTCACAAGACCTGGTCCTCGCAGGACCCTCGTACCCCGCCTCACATAGACAAGATCACCGAGAACCTTACCAGGTATCAGCCAGTGGTCTCACAGATAAATAATGGGGCACAAGTACTTCAAGGAGACCTCCTCAGAAGGTACATCGGACGGATCCGAAGCAAAGAGCGCCCCACAGACGCAGGAGGGAGACACTTAGCCAGACAGGAGACCTCCGAACCTGGTCCCTCCAGTGGATGAATGTGACTACACGTTTCGTGGAAGTACTGAAAACCTTCATCTACAGAAGACAGTGGTCCCCGAACACTAAAGGCTGGGGCATGAAACGAGTCTCGACCACGGTCCCTAGACCCAAGAAAGAGGCAAAACCCTGCAAAAAAAGGAGGAACCCTCTAGCAAGGATGCTCGTCCCAAAAGCAAGTCAAACCCTGCAGATCGCCTAGCAGCAAGAGGTAAAACATGGCCTAACCACCGGGATACCTCGCAAGCTGATATCTTGTATGGTCTTCGGACCATGATTTCTATTAATTATTTTATCTATTATTTAAGCATTATGTTTTCCTACTCTTATATACGCTGAAACGTCTCCGAACAAAGCTTATATAATAAAATAGTTCTTACTATAAAAGAGTAGTAGTAATGCCATAATACTTAAAAGGGGTAAACGAGCTGGATCAGGTCCAAGAGACCTTCGATCCTGGCCAACCCTTAATGACAAGTGGTACGACCACGAAAAAACAAAATGGGTATGAGACATAAGGTAGGAATGGGTCTGCGCAAGCCCGAGTATGACATCAATACTACCTAAAACCCATGTATAGCCTCAGACATATCGGGGTCCCAAACAAAAATACCAAAAATGTGAAAGTACCTGTATTAAAACGCTACGTGCTAGAATAATACAGGGGACACGAGGTATAATTCCCCTTGAGCAAGTGCAAAAGTCCAAGAGCACCACATAATATCCTACTTCTCCAGACGTGGAAAGTAGCAAGGCCTGGCACTTGGGTTTTCACCCACACCAGCACCCTCTAAGTCTGATAGTGACTTTCTGCAGAAAGCAGAATGCAGCATGGGAACTCGATAGTGACCAGCTTCCAAGCGGTAGAATGCGATACCCCAACAGATACCGAGAGTGGCCTCACCTAGGGTGGAAGAATGCGGTCCCTTTTAAACCTTAATTCCGGGTTCTGAGAAAGAACTCCGGGCTCAGACAAGCCTCAGGGCCAAGAACTTATTGGTTCCCTAAAAAGACTTCAGGGTCCAAAGATCATGTGTCCAACTCAAGACCTCAGGGTCCGGAACCCACCGGTTCCCTACAACGACCTCAGGGTCCTAAGCTTATCAAAACTCTCCAAGTGAGTCAAGGGTCCCAGAGGAGATCCAATTATGGGAGATTCATAGGGTCACCTAATCATTCTAGGGTCTAGAGGTTCCAAGGAACCTCAATACCCAGGATCCGTGGGTCCTCCGACGTTCATGAAATCTAGAGCCCATGCGGCCCAGGTCCTGTAAGAGACCCTCAAGCAATCAACGCTTAGCTCAACAATGCTTCGATTACGACTCGTGAGTCAAGCCTCGAGGCCCCGAGGTCACTCAATGACCTGCAAACTTTCGAAAGATTGAAAATCGCAGAAACAATACGGATATCATCTACGAAAGGAGAAAAGATGCGAATCCAGAAGCATACTTCAAAACGGCACAACAGAGCCAAAGTCTTAAAACAACAAAAGGCACAGAGGCCTGGTTCAAAGTTTTCAACCCTTATCAAAGGCAACTATAAAATGAAAGAAACCCCTTCACGGGGGTAAGAGTTCTGGAACAAGAAGGTCAGTTGGTGGGAGGATCGTCAGCAGGCTCCGGCGCACCGCCCCTTGATATACCTTGGATTTGACCCATTTTTATCCATGGTATATAAGTACTTTACTATATATATATATATATATCTATGTTTTCTACACTTATAGGTATGTTTTCAGGTTCAGGTGCATTTTGGAGTAAAGCTATGACTTTGGAGCATTTTGGAGCTTAAAAGACATTTCACCCGAGCTGACCACTTAGATATCAGGAAATACCTCGACAGATGAAGATTAATATCGATCGATGTACACAAGTACCATCGATCGATGTCGAGACACCAGACGCGACATTTTGGATTCAGCAGACTTAAAAACAAAGGCCAAGCCAAATTACCAAAATGCCCTGACGAGTTTTTAACCTAGTAGAATATATATTGCCTAAGTTTTGACGGCAGAGAGAGCTTTTCTTTTCTAGACCTAGTTTTGTTACAAGTTTCATTTGGAGAGAAGATCACTTGTGATTGGAACTCCTTGTTTCATTTTCTTATCATCTATTCTATGAGTTTCTATTTATCTATTGATATGAATTGCTTTGCTATGTCTGAGTAGCTCAACTGTTAGATCCAGGGTTCAGATAGGTTTGTGGGATTAGCCCCAAACTATAGATCTGCCTTGTTGTGATATTCATGATAGATTTGTATTCATTGCTTGTTTTAGCCTTGCTAACTAGAACTTGATCATAGGAATGCATATTCAAGCACCCTTGTTATCCCATCCTGACATCTATCTATCATATTAGGATTGCTAGAGAGGGCTAACCGCCAATTTAGAATCTTAGTAGGGCATTTCATACTCGCGCATAGGCCTGGCTAGAACCCGTCGATCGATGTCCTCAACTGACAATCGATCGATGTTGGCAAAGGTGCATCAGTCGACGTCTTAATAGACTATCGATCGACACTCTCTTGTGTCTGCATCTAACCGGTGAAACACAAGATCTAGTCTGTTAACCAGTGGTACATGCGACAGCTGATCACTGAGTTAAGCGAATGAGCTCTAATATATCATGCATGCAACAGTTAGGCATCTATAGGAATTATAATCTCCAACACCTGAATAGTGGCCCTGCATCTAATATCATTTCCAACCTAAGTTACATTTATCATTTACTCGCTTGTTACTATTGCTATTTCATTAAAACATTACAACCTTTAAAATTAATAAACACTAGATTTAATTGTTCCCTAGCTCCTTGTGGATTCGATCCCTAAGTACTACATCTGAACCTCTTTTGATGAGAGTAACACTCTTTAGGGTAATTTGAGGGGTATCAAATTTGGCACTGTTGCCGGGGAGCTTTGATCGCCATTAGATTTAGTTTTATTAATTCTTTTTCTTTTCTTTACCCCCTTTTCTTATAATCTTTATTTTTCTTGTCTTTTCAGGTGCATGCCCAGCGGTACCAGAAGCAACAAGGAGAAAGACTTGCTGTTCTCAGACGATCCTGCTCATTTGGAACGCACCATCCGTAGAGGTCAACGTTCCACATCACTCGACGCAACCACTTCGTCGTCGATCGATACGCACAATCAACCGTCGACCGACACCAGACCGTCATCGTCGATCGATCCCAATCGTTCGCCAATGATCGATACTACACCGCATACGTCGATCGATACCGTGTCGTCAAAAATGATAAACATTATTATTCTAATTCAGGATGAGAACGGAAACCTCTATGACCAAGCCAGTCATCTGCGTAATGCAACAGGTCAGAAAATAGATGCTCAGGGAACTGTAATCCCTGATGCTGATGCTACAGGAGCTGCTCAACCTGTAGATGAGGACGCTCGATCGAAACCACTGGCCGACTACAATCGCCCAGATGAGTACTATTCCAACAGATCAGCTATTCGACTTCCGGAGATCCAGAAGCAGAATTTCGAGCTGAAGCCTCAATACTACACTCTCGTGTCGCAGATACCCTACTCTGGGTTACCGCACGAGCATCCTATGGACCATTTGGAACGGTTCGAGGATCTAATCGCTGCCATTCGGATGGAAGGAGTCCCCGAAGATTACCTGCTGTGCAAGCTCTTCAGATACACGCTGAATGGAGAAGCGATGCACTGGCTTAGGCAGCAACCCACAGGATCTTTAACATCCTGGAGCGACATCAAGAATGCTTTCTTACGAAACTTCTTCGATGAGGCGCGCGCTGAAGAACTTCGGAACAAAATTTCCACATTCTCGCAGAAGGCTGGAGAGTCCTTCAAAGATGCGTGGATTAGATTTAGGTTTTTCCAGCGAGACTGTCCACACCACGGATTTAATGAAGTGCAGCTGCTAAGCACTTTCTTCCGAGGTCTCGCCTTACAGTATCAAATGGCTCTTGATACGGCGAGTGAAGGAAACTTCACTACTCGGAATCCGTTGGAAGCTGTGAGACTTATCGAAAACCTTGCTAACAGCAGCAGCACCAAAAACACTGACTCTGAACGGAAGAAGTCTGTAGCCTCTATCGGGAAGGAACAGATGGACGAAGTAAGAGCTAAGTTAGATGTGGTGCACGAGCTTCTTAGGAAGCAAGTCTGTTCAGCTGAAGGAGAAGTAGCAGATACGGAAGGAGAAGAAGATGTGAACTACATTGGAGGTACTGGATTCCAAAAATTTGGAAACCAGAGCGGAAACAGAAACTTCTTTGGAAATGGCCAAAGAAGTAATCAAAATTCACAATTTCAAAAACCCTTCAACAACAACAAGAGCTACTCAAACTCTTACTACCAAAATCCACCACCCCAGACTCAGGAAAGCAAGATCGAAAAGATGCTTGATCGAGTACTGTTGGGACAACAACAAATCACCGTGGATTTCAACGGTAAGATATACTCTGCCTACAACAATCTGAACACCAAAATCGAGACCTTAGGGACTCAGGTGAGAAAACTTGAAACCCAAGTAATTCAGACGGGCGAGACTATAAAGAGGCAAGAAGCTTTCGCTAGAGAGGCAGGAGCCGAAAAAGGAAAACAACACGTAAATGCCATCATAGATGATGATTTCTGGCAAGTGGTGAGAAATGAAAAGCTTGAGGAAGGAGATTTCAAAATCGAAAGCTCCATGAGTCTCGGCGGATCCCAATGGTGTCGACCGATGTCGATGAACTCGCATCGATCGACAGACCATGATGAAGATCGATGGACGGATTACTCCAGTCATCGATCGACGTCGTCTGCCAATTCGACTGAATGCAATGCGGTTCGAATTCTAACTCATGAAGAATTCGCAGCTAAGCATCCTCACCCACCCTCCCCTTTCTATGATAAAATCGATCGATCGGTTGAGCATACCATCGATCGACAGAGTGAGCCCGACGTCGATCGTCACAACACACCTCCCATCGATCGACAGGCACCTATGACATACCGAGTGCGGTTACCCTCAATCGATAATGATTACATCAATGCACTCAGACCACCACCTAAACCATTAGCAAACCCACCCGAACCAAAACCCAACCCTTTAAATAGGTCACCAGAATCTGTTCAAGAAGAACAAGAATCTGAAGGGAGAAGGTTAAGGAAAAGAAAGGAGAAGATTCCTAAAAACCTTAAGGGGGAAGCTAATGAAAAGGAGATGGATGGTTTCACTAAACGAGTCCTCAGAATCCCAATCGAAAAACCTTTTGATGAAGCTTACTTCACACACCGGTTGTGGATGTTCTTCAGAGAAACAAAGGTAACTGAGGAGGACATTAGGAGAATGTTTCATCAAGTTAGAGAGAAGATGAAACACATGATCACATTGACGAAGAAGAGTGATCCTGGGAAGTTTGCAATACCATGCGTAGTCAAGAGTGTTGAATTTCCCCATTCCATGTGTGACACATGAGCATCAGTTAGTATCCTCCCTAGGATCATGGCAGACTAGCTTGGTTTGACCATCGAACCCTCAATAGAATCCTTCACCTTCGTGGATCTTTCAGAGAAACGATCAGGAGGCATCATAAGAGATCTGGAGGTACATATTGGTAATGCCCTTGTCCCTGTAGATTTTCATGTCTTAGACATCGAGATTAACTGGAACTCTTCACTTCTGATTGGAAGATCTTTCCTAGCTACGGTAGGAGTTGTATGTGACATGACCAAAAACAAATTGTGTCTAACGCTCATAGACCCAAACATTCACTACGACCCCATCCGACCTAAGAGAAAGGTCATTAATTCTGTGGATTATGGGAAAGAACTTGGCTTCATTGGCGCATGCCATTGTGGAGCAGAGTATGAATCGGAGTACGAAACAGAGTACTCGGAATCGATCGACACCCCATCATTTCCATCGATCGATTCCAATGTGTCAATGGTGACCGATGACCACAACAACACGTCACTCGACGTAATGCACCCACTTGACCATTTCGCTTCACCAAATCATTGTTACCAATATTTTGCCTTCCAACCTCCAACCAGGAGAGGACATGATGATTATTCCATAGGCAGTTGGGCAAACAGTGGTTTCCATGAAAGTTTTGCAGTTGACACTGTAATTACTTCACCTAATGAGGAACATACCGAGGAATACGATGAGGATTACTGGAAAGAACGTGCAATAGAAATGTCTTTGCAGGATGAAAGACTTGAAACACATAAGTTCACCAACACGTTTCCAACATCGTTCGACGCTGTGCACTCCACATCGGTCGATACCCACCCTCGTCCAGCAAAACAACCACTCACATCGATCGACACCCACAAAGGAACATCGATCGATATTCGCGCCACAGCGAAAATCCAGTAGCAGGAGAATATTCCTTCCCTAACTAGGTTTATAGATACCTATATAAATCGTTTTGCACCTCCGAAACCACCTACACACATCAGAGCAAACACACAAGCAAATAAGATGAACACTCTTCCTTCTACATCAACTGAAAAATCCATGAAGAGCAATCATCTCAAGAACAAAAGTTCTGCAGAAATTACACTGCCATCGATCGATGTAACTGTATCTACATCGATCGATACTACTCTAAACCCTAATCTTTCTATTTCTAAATTGAATGATTATGCAAATATTGATTACGGTTTTCTAACACCTGATGAATTTGGTATTTTCAGGGACACAGATGGCAACGCACGTGCAATGGATGGAAGGATTTTACAAGTGTCCAGAGAGGACATAGCAGACATCCTTCAAGTAGCCAATGGACCTGACAACCTATTCTCACAGCAAAGTGGCACTCCAGACGTCATTCAAACAGATCCTAACAACCACGCAGGAGTCACCACAGCAGAGACCAACCCAGATCTATCACGCCAACCAAAAGAGCAAGCATCGATCGACGGTACAACGGAGACATCGATAGACAGGGTAACACCAACGTCGATCGATATGGATGAACCGCCGTCGATCGACAGACGGTATGAATGTGGGAACCGCGCTTTCGACATGTATGGATCCAGAAAGTTCACTTGGGAACAAAGGGACGAATATGGAGTCTACAGAGATGAGCGTGGACACGCACGAGGCGCAGCTGGTGAGATGATACCTGTCACAAAGGACAACATCAGGAAAATACTGGAAAGAGCATCTCTTTTTGAAGAGAGCCACATCTGTCTTCCAGAACATGCCACTTCCTTCACACTCACAAGACTGGCACCAGAACTCTACACCAAAGATGAAATCGATGAGATGGTTTTTAGTATTTGTGGAGCTCAGGAGAAACTGGGAGAGAAGGTCAAAACATTGGTAGAAGATACACATCAGCCTTTGGATAGAGGCTACAATAAGCTTTTCAGATGTATGGCAGAAATGAGGACATAAATTGAGAGTTTACGTCAGCAACTTGAGAAGGAAGCTACGACCTCAGCATCGATCGATGCACCAAGTGCAACATCGATTGACGTCAGTCTTCCTACAACTCAGATCCCTGCAGAACCGCGCTGTTCAACACAACACAGGGATGAATGGGAAGTCTCATACATCGACACAAGGATAAACGATGTTTACTGCCCTCTCAACAACAACGTGGACTGGCTAAGCACTAAAATCGAGCTACTACAGCAAGATCTTGACACAATTCGGAAGAAGGACCAACAACCAGCCACATCGATCGACATGTGCACCTTCACATCGCTCGACGCTAAAGTCTCAGCAATGAATGAGAGGCTGAGGACTTACGAGGATATGCATGACCGTTTTATATCACCAGTCATGATAGATTTAAACAAATTTTCTTGTCAATTACTTCATGCCCAAAAGGATATTGAGAACATTACTAATCAAAGTTTTTTGCAGGCAAAATCAGCATCGATCGATAGGCTAAGAGGACCCTGGATCGATGGCAAGAAACATGTGGAGTTACTTCCTTACACAGCAGCAGAATTTGACAAGATCACATCCAAGATCTACACTGCTCTAGACACCATGGAGGAACGACTTGACAAACGCTGCGATGACATCTACTTTCCATTCGACAACAAAATCAGTGGACTAGACAACCATGCAGAATGGCTACAAAAAGAAGTCAAAGCCATTCAGAGACATAGGCAACCACACGACGATCGATGTAACACTTACACATCAATCGATATCTAATCCGGTCAGATGTATCTTACCTACTTGTTACATTTCGTACGTCATAAACTATTCATCATAACTCCGGCTGAGTTACACTGAGACAGTGTAATTTAAGTTTGGGGGGGAGATTTACTGATATAATTTATTTTATTCTTATGTAAAAAGGAATTTTAAATAAATTATGCTTAGCTATTGAAAATAGGGACTATAATCCTATATTGATTTAAACATGAATATCTAACCAATCTTTAGCACCATTTTAGATTTACTGATTGCAGATAGCACTAAAGATGCTAAAGCAGATCAACCTATCATCTACACACTTGCCTTGAACCGTATGAAGTAACCAAAGCTGATTTCCAACACTAAACCTGACATAACCGGTTGTCTTGGGGCTTGGTATACATGGGATCGGATTCTTCAGACAGGTCTGGAAGGTAACGCCTGGTTTAGATTATTTATCACATTTTCTCTCTCTAGATTCCGACCCTAGATTAGTTAGTATTAAAAAAAAAATAATAATATAATAAAAATAAATAAATAAATAAATAAGATCTATTGTTTAATTAGGATGAGTCTGAACAGGACTTGGTGGCTAAAACCATTAAGGCTTGATTCATAAAGACTCAAATAAAAGAGTTCGAAACGGGACTTGGAGGCGGCAATCTTCAAGGCTCGCTTTCGCAAAGAACTCTTGGATATAGGTCAAAAAGAAGTGAACAGAACTTGGTGGCAACCACCATTAAGTTTTGATTCATGGAAGCCTGTCCAATCTTGGTCACTGATCCTGCAATGGAAGCAGACTTTGACTCAAGAGAGAAATTTAGAGAGAGAAAAACTAGGAACTAACTTTTACCTGCAGCTCCAGATACCTGTCTGAAATCCTTGCATCATGTGATCGATACTCCCAAGGTAAAGCATTCACTTTATATTTATGCTAAGAAATGAAATCAGTAGAGGGGATGTCATACGTGAATTGATGAGTTGTTTTATGTTAGAAATGGTTGCTAAGCTAGGATATTGCATAGTGTGCTTTTCTGATTAGGACTTTTTAAATGTGGTTGCAAAATTGTTGAGGAAAGATTTCTATGTTTTTAAAATCTTAAATCCCTAAATATTTTAAAACCTCTTTCAGAGAGACTGCCTGTATGGTTTGCTTGAGGACAAGCAAAAGGGTAAGTCTGGGGGAGTTGATATACCTTGGATTTGACCCATTTTTGTGCATGGTATATAAGTACTTTACTATATATATCTATGTTTTCTACTCTTCTAGGTATGTTTTCAGGTTCAGGTGCATTTTTGGAGCTTAAAGGACATTTCACCCGAGTTGACCACTTAGAGGTCGACGAGAGGAAGAATAATCGATCGATGCGCATCAGTGCTGATGATCGATATCAAGAAATGCCTCGACAGATGAAGATTAATATCGATCGATGTACACAAGTACCATCGATCGATGTCGAGACACCAGACGCGACATTTTGGATTCAGCAGACTTAAAAACCAAGGCCAAGCCAAATTACCAAAATGCCCTGACGAGTTTTTAACCTAGTAGAATATATACTGCAAGTGTTTTGACGGCAGAGGAGAGCTTTTCTTTCTAGACCTAGTTTTGTTACAAGTTTCATTTGGAGAGAAGATCACTTGTGATTGGAACTCCTTGTTTCTATTTCTTTTCATCTATTCTATGAGTTTCTATTTATCTATTGATATGAATTGCTTTGCTATGTCTGAGTAGTTCAACTGTTAGATCCATGGTTCATATAGGTTTGTGGGATTAGCCCCAAACTATAGATCTGCCTTGTTGTGATATTCATGATAGATTTGTATTCATTGCTTGTTTTAGCCTTGCTAAATAGAACTTGATCATAGGATTGCATATTCAAGCACCCTTGTTATCCCATCCTGACATCTATCTATCATATTAGGATTGCTAGAGAGGGCTAACCGCCAATTTAGAATCTTAGTAGGGCATTTCATACTCGCGCGTAGGCCTGGCTAGAACCCGTCGATCGATGTCCTCAACTGACAATCGATCGATGTTGGCAAAGGTGTATCGGTCGACGTCTTAATAGACTATCGATCGACACTCTCTTGTGTCTGCATCTAACCGGTGAGACACAAGATCTAGTCTGTTAACCAGTGGTACATGCGACAGCTGGTCACTGAGTTAAGCGAATGAGCTCTAATATATCATGCATGCAACAGTTAGGCATCTATAGGAATTATAATCTCCAACACCTGAATAGTGGCCCTGCATCTAATATCATTTCCAACCTAAGTTACATTTATCATTTACTCACTTGTTACTATTGCTATTTTATTAAAACATTACAACCTTTAGAATTAATAAACACTAGATTTAATTGTTTCCTAGCTCCTTGTGGATTCGATCCCTAAGTACTACATCTGAACCTCTTTTGATGAGAGTAACACTCCTTAGGGTAATTTGAGTGGTATCACCCCTCTCAGGAACCTCTGGCTCATCATCAAAACAAGGAATATGAAGACCAAAAAGCTCAGCCTCAGTAGTCTTCACGGTCTTGTATTGCTCCAGGGCTGTCGCAGGCTCCCAACTGTCAGTATGACGGTGAAGCCATTCTCGCATCAGCTCCCAACGGGCCACAACCTTGGCACCATTTACGGCCATTGCGTTCTCATTATCGAAGACCTCCGCGGCGTATCTCAACTCACATATGTCCTCCTCCTTGTCCTCCAACTGCTTCAGCAAAGAAGCGTTCTCCGCTGCCACACGCTCCAGTGCCTCTTCCTGATTCTGTGCCTCGAGCTTCAAGGCCTTAATTTCACTCCCTTTGGCCAAGACAGCGTCTTTCTCCTCACGCAGCTGAGCGGTCAACGCATCCAATTTGGCCAGGACAGTAGTCTTATCTTCCATCCTTTCCCCAAGATGGAATAGTTGAGACGCCACCTGCATCAACATAATCCAACCTATTGTGGGAACCGAAATTCGCACTGTCGATTTCCGTTTAAATTGGGAAAATAGGAAAACCCTAATTTCCCAGAGGTCCCGGATCTCTGCGAGAGCTAACGACAAGTGACCAAATATATGTGGAAATCATGAAAAGATAACAAACGAGTTTAGAGAAAACAGTGGATCTTATTTCGAGTCCGCGTAAGAGCGTTGCGATCATTACAAGAGATCATAAAAGCTTTGGCCGCAAAGGCTTACAGCGAGTTACTTAGTTCTAGCGGCCTAATAGCTCAAACCTAGTTGAGTCGCAGCTCGATAACAAAAGACGAAATAGATACAGAAAAGGTTTTTGATTGATTTCGGACTGAACCTTGTTAAAGGCTGCCTACGTACCCCTTTCGAGGATCAAGCCGAACGTAGTTCAATTGATAGAGGAGGACAAGAGATCGAACTGCCTGGGCGAGTTCGTCTAGTTATTGAGTGCCAGTCATAGAAACCGAACTTGTCGAGAATAAAGCCTAAAGTTTCTAAGTGCAGAGAATTCCGAGTCTAAAAAGCTATCTCTCCATGCCTCTCGCCTAGGACTCCTTATATACTAGCTCTAAGGACGGTTTACGCTTTTACTCTTCTGCCCTTAAGTCGTCATAGCATAAAATGGAGATATTCTATTTTTTCTGATCTTCGTAATTATCCTTAAAATTTTGTATTTATCCGCGGAAACTTGACATTTATCCTTCCTTGTGCGCCAAGCGTAAACTGTGCTACGGTTTACGAGCTTTTGGTTAAGGAGTCGTAGGATGGGCCTCGAATCATGTTTTAGGTCCCTTTGGGCCGTCTTCCGACTCGAAGCGTTTACTGCGACTTCTTTCGATAAAAAGCGAACTTTCCGCTGTTTTATCCGCAAAGTTTGATCGATGATTTAGAATGGCAGAAAACATGAACTGAGTTTGCTACGGTCTTCGGGAGATAGCATCGAAGGATAAACGAGAATGAATGGACTGGTGTCGAATCGACTTTTCTGAAGATCTCGGTCGCTACGTAGCGACCTAGTGTCCGTCCCGTTAGGTCGCTACGTAGTCACCGAGCTTGGCTCGAGCTCGGTCGTTGCGTAGCGACCGAGCGGGATGGACTCTCGGTCGCTACGTAGCGACCGAGCTGTGTGCATGCTTGGTCGCCGCGTATTGATCGAGCTTGGCTTGTCCGCGGTCCGATTTTCATACCCGAGCTTGTCCGCAGCCGATTTGGATACATGTCCGTTGCCTTCGGACAATCGGTATTTAGTGGTTCGATTGAGATTTGAACAAGATTTTACCGCAAGGCTCTTCGTAAAGATATCTTTACGAAGATTAGTTTTCGTAAAAACGTTCATGCTGATTTTTACGGATTTTCAGACATTGATTTCGTCGTGACCGATTTTGACTCCAACACCTATAAAGAGAGACGTTGCGAAAGCAAGACAAAGAACATGATATGCTACCTGGAGTAGTCCACCCTGAAGAGAGCGGATGACCATAGAAGAGTCCCCATCCGATGCCAGACACGCAGGAGTCAGAGGGAACACCTTTGCATTCAAATTGGCCAGAACCTTGGACCAATTATCAGAGACGGGAGGGGAGGATTTGAGAGCAGAGCCAGAGACTTTAGACTTTTTCTTGGAGGACGAAGGAGCTGTGACGGTAGTCGGCTGACGCCTGGTACTACCAAAAAATTAGACCTCTTCATCTTCAACGGGAGCAGTTTCCTTGGCTGCAGCCTTCCTTGCGGACATCGCCTCAAGAGCTTTCTTATATTCCGCCAAGGCCTCATCACCTCTAGAACCCGACATCACGCCTGAAAGACATAACCAACCTGGCTTGAGTTCATAGAAGGAAAACGGGAAAAACTACGATAGAAAAGCTTACCTCTAACGCTACACCGATCTAGTGCTTCATCGCTTACAAGGAAAGAGACTTTGCGGTGCTCAAGGGGAAGCTCCAACAGCTGCTAGACCGTATCCCTTCCTGAAGGATAATCCGAGTGAGATATGGCTGTGTAAGAAAACAAAAGACATCAGCATCAGACATTTAAAGAAAGTCATGGCAGTTTCTATGACCCACCAGCTGCACACCAAGTGGGGGAGATCCAGGAAAAGGCATAAAAGCAAACTTCGAAGTCCAACACCCCATGAAGACAAGGCAATGTTTTTTCTCAGCCTTCGAAAGCTCCCACACAGGAAGCGCTTTTCCACGAGGACGGAAATGATACCTAAACTCCCCACCGTTCAAAGGAGAGATGGAATAACAGTATAGAACCTCAGCGACTCCAACGGTAATACCCTCAAGATCACCGAGATTATGCATAGCTATCAAAATCCTCCACGAAGGAGGATTCAGCTGTCCAGGGGAGATCCTCACTACTTTCAAGATCTTGGCCACCAAAGAAGGAACCTGGTCTCTGAAACCCGATTCGAAGAAACCTGCATATACAGGGATCTCACCCAGCTCAAAATCCAAAACCCTATCAAAAGGACCAGGGATCCGAATGGTAACTTCGTCAGGATGACGAAACCTCATTATCCAGTTTGCAACCTCCTCTACTCCTATTACCCATAGAAGACACACCAGCGAAAATCTGTCTCCTCCCGGAGATGGCAGAACCTCTCCAACGGTAGCATTCCTGAGTTCCTCTATTTCGGCGGTCAGATCCAGAGAAGATTCTGAGGAATCAATGGATTCATTGGCCTCGTTTCCAACCCTACGTCTTGAATGAACCCTAGTACCTATCGAAGAAGAGCCGAGGACGAGATCTAGCCAGTTTGACATCCTAAAAAGTTTGGAATAAAGGATGGGGAGAAAGAGGGTGTTACCTGAGAGAGTGAAGACCTAGGCCTGAGCAACAGAGATCGCGCGAGACTTTGGTGAGAAAGAAAAAGAAACCCAAAAGTCCATGCAGCAAAAATGGGGAAACAAAATCAAAAACCCTAGGATTGACTTACACGCGTCAAAAATATGAGACTGCATGGGAAAACGAGTCTCGAAGCACGATGAGGGAAAATATCAGTCAATCCTAGGGACCCAAAAAACTAACGGGACCTTGAGGAACCTATTACCAGTATCATCTCTCCGACTCTCTCCAGCCTATACGCAGCCTAAACATCAGAGTTCCAACACTGTTATCTCCAGAAGATAAGAGAAACTACAACTAGCTCCGATCAAACACGAAGGAACCGATCCTCACCTGGGTTCAGAATGAGTTCCGGCTTGATGGAACCCAGGATAGCAAGATCAATGGAACAGGGTCCTGCCTAAGGTAAGCCTGCTGAGAATGAGCAACCCCGGTTGACTGGAGTGCACAGATTATTCGCCGAATTTGATGACAAAATCGAGAAATAAGGGGCAAACTTTGGGGAAAAATACCCCGGTATCATTTCCTCCAGCCTCCAGGCAGGACCAAGACCCTCGGGTCCCCGATAAGGGAACGCTCCAGGTCCCTGCTAGAAGGAACCCTGAGTTCGGTCCCTGGAACCGAGTAAGAAGTTGCGTTGATGCTTTCCTCTCTGACCTTTTTGGACATATCTACACATATGACACTGAAAAACAAATGCATGAAAGTGGAATAAAGACTGACGTGCAGGGTGGGCACTAGCTAAAGATGAGCTAGCCACTCAGGATCAGAAAGATGGATAAAAAGGATAAAAAGTTCTGAGCGTGTTCTTGAAAGACCATGGATTTGACCCACTTTTACCCGTGGTTTATAAGTTTCTTAATTACTAATTATTATATTATAGAGTCTATTTAGAGTATTTATAGGATCAGGAGTGATTTGGAGGAAAGTGATGATTTTGGAGCATTTTGGAGATATTTCGAGTAAGCACCCGAGATGACCATCGAGCTCGACCATTGGTCGATATTGAAGAGGAATGATCGATCGATGCTCACATCTTGACATCGATCGATAGCGAAGCGCGCATAAAGCATGTTTGGTCACAGCCGACTTAGAGCCCAAGTCTTCACCAATTTATAAGATTACCCCTGAAGAGTTTTAACCTAATTATATAAACTTTGTCAACATGTTAGAGGCAAAGTGTGCTTTTCTTGTTTTACTATTTTCACAGCAAAGGTTTTCTAGGATTTTTAGTAGATTGAAGAGAAGATCCAAAGTTATTTGTGATTGGAACTCCATTTATATTTATCTATTATTCTAATGCAGTTTTTATACCTATTTGCTGTTATGAATTGCTTAGTCATGTCTGAATAGTTCCCTTATTAGATTTTAGAGTTTAAAAAGGTTATAAGGGATTAGCCCCAACTATAGATTGCTAAGTTGTGATATTAATCAATAATGCCTGATTCTAGATTAGCTACCTAGAACTTGCCCTAGGATTATTAGGTATAAGCGTAAGCTTTCATCTCATCCTGAAACCATTCTAATTGAGCTAAGATCTTGCTAAGAGTAAGGCGAGAGCTGATCTAGTGAGGTTAGTGAGCACATTCAACCCGCACATTAACGCTTGACCAACGACGTCGATCGTAATTCAAATAGAATAACCAGTCGACGTTTCGAATAGTGCATCGATCGATATTCATATGGAATCATCGATCGACACTGGTCAATAGACGAATCTAGAAAGCGAGAGCCTAGTGGTTCTTTTATAAGTGTTGAGCTCTACAATATCATGCATGCAACTTGTTAGGCATCTATAGGATTATAACTCCAAATTTCTTGAATAAAAACCCTAGGTCTACTATTTTCTTTTAAGCACCAAAACCTCAACCAATCAATCGAGAAATTGCGTGCTCAAACAATTGCAACTTTACATTTAAACAATTAAACCATCTAGCTTAACTAGTCTGATTAGATTTATTAGGTTCCCTAGCTCCTTGTTGATTCGATCCCTAAGTACTACAATTGAACCTTTTATTTGAGAGAGCAAAATCATTCCTTAGGGTAATTTGAGTGATATCAGTTTTCGTTTCCCTGATCTAATCCCCATAACAGGAAGAATTTCAGTCAATATTAGGTTCAAGTTAGGTGGAGTTAAGTCTACCTAGTGTAAACTGATCGGCTGAGAACTTCTAGAGAATCAAGTGAGATATATCAGGGTGTTCGAGGTCCACATGTGTGTCTTTCGCCACTACTAAGGTTACTGAATAAGATAACTAAAGAACGAGGTGGTTAGTGATCAGCACAAAATAAGGTTCTAATTCCCACAAAGTTTTGACTGACTCAATCCTAAAAACTGACTCAAACTGACCCAAAAGTAAAAAAAATAAAGAAACAAGTTAATAAACGACGAAACACTCCCCAGACTTACTTCACAACGTCCCTGGTGTGAAATAAATCAGAGAGAAGGTGAAAACAAGAATAAATATATATATTTTTTTGTGAGATACTTACCTGAGTGGAGCAGGCGCTCCACGAAAATTCTGGGTGTTCCATTGCAAGATCTCCGCCTGGAGCAGTCGCTCCTTCAGCAACCTAGAATTTTTAAGTATTTCGTATTTTTCTGTTTTTTGACCTGAGACTCAATAAACTAAAACGAAAAATAAACAAACAAAAACAAAACCAACTTATATTTACACTTACCAGTGGGTTACCTCCCACCAAGCGCTTGGTTTAAGTCACTAGCTTGACTTGGAGACATGGATCAGTCGTGTTGAGCCTGACGGCTTGTTCCAAAACAAGCTCCACAATTAGACATATTCAGCTTCAAGACTTTGCTCAACAACCCTTTCATAACAGCTTCTTCTTTCTCTTTCAGCTCATGTGTGAGAATTACTCTGACTTTAGAGAAAGGTTTAGAGGTTCCCTTGCACTTTACCTCATGCTCAATACATTCTCATCACACAAGCGAGGTATCAAACTCATCATAGGGCACCCTTGAGCCTTTTCTTGTGGACTTTTTCATTCAGCTTTGCATTTCCACTGAGTTTCGTTGTATCAGTGTGAGGATCTCCATCCAGGACTTCTTTGATCTCAGCCTTTTTTCCAAACACTTTAGGAACAATTTTCAACTGTTCTCCATTAACCATTGAGATGCAAGAGGCGTATCGAATTTGTGATCTGATTGGGACAGCCTTGTAGAAAACCTTCTTGTTGATGTTGGAGAAGGAGACTCTCTTATTAGGCAGGTCGATTATTGCTTGATTTGCTCCAACTGTAGCCATAAATGACCTCCTAAAGATCAAAGGCATCTCATGATCTTTGCTCATATCAACAACCTGAAATTCGGTATGGAGCATGCAGTCCCCAACCTGGACAGGAAGATTGTGAATAGTTCTATAAGGGACTGCCATGGAAGAGTTGGTAAAAGCCAGCTTCACATGAGAAGGCTCAACATCAACAATGCCCAGCTCATCTACAATCGCTTTTGAGACAAGGTTTACACACATCAACAATGCCCAGCTCGTCTACAATCGCTTTTGAGACAAGGTTTACACTAGACCCATACTCACAAAGAGCTTCCTTGAATTCCACTCCAGCAATGGAACAAGGAAAAACAAATTTTCAGGGTCATCAACATTAGGCAGTACCTTCAGCGATGCTGTCAGTGCTTCAGTAAAGAGTGCCTTGATTTTCTCCCGAGATTCTCTGCAGTTTTTGAAGAACAAATGCAATGGTCGAATCTCCCAAGCATGTTCAAATGAGATATTTTGAGGAAGCCTTCTCACCATCTTCATAAACCCGGCCAGTTGTTCTGCACTAATGGGATCCATCAAATGTCTAGGTGGAATTGGATATGGAACCTTAGGAACATAGACTCGCACTGGTGAAATCTCAATAGGTTCGTCGGGAGCAGTCACTTCAGAGCTAGCAAGCTGCTCTATTCTTTCTTCTGCGCCTAGAGCAGTCTTAGCAGACAGTTGCTCTAGATCTTTTTCCTCAGCTTTTTCACATCTCAGCTCTGTTGCATTACAGTTCTCAACCCTAGGATTCATCGCACTCTTTCCATATAATATTTAACTACCCAATTCGATTTTTGTTTCAGTAAGATGTGTGTGTTTTTGGTGCAATCAGTAAGATGTGTTGTGTTCTTACTTCTTATGTATGTGTCCAAGTTGTTTACGTATGATAACGGAGGATTCTCCTCATAGCTGAAGTTACAAAAAGAGAAGAAGATATTTTTTTACTAAAGCTAAGTATTCTTTTTTTTTTTTTTTTGAAACACTACTAAAGCTAAGTATTCTATAAAGAAAATATATTATGTTTCTTATTGTGGAATTATTTTTTTCAGACAATTTAGGCTCTACAATAAAAATTCAGAAGCTAATTTAGATCTATTTACATGTAATTTAGGCTCTAATAATTCAAAAGCTAATTTTAATTTATATAAATAAAATACAACAAACTCTGTTAAGATAAGTTGATCTCAAGTCTATCTTTATAAAGTTTGTATAATATATTGTTCAATGAACCTTGTAAAATAATGATTTGTTCTTCACTGGCCATATGTTTATGTTCGTAAAACTACTAAAAGACAACTTCAAACAAACATTTTTTCTTGTTTAGTAAAACAGGATCGCCATACCTTTCCAGACACTGTTCAGTACTGGTTCTGTTTTAAGAAGAAGCTCTTTTCAACTAACAACTGAGAAAATAATCTTAACAGATACTCATTAGCTCTCCTTTTGTTATTTTTTTTTTGTGTGCTTATGTTGTAATTAGTGTATATGAATAGTAGTTGTTTTGATTTACTAATGAATATAACGTTATGGATATACAATATTATTTTACATTTTAACAGAATGATATTTAAATTGAGCTTTCTAACTAAACTTACTTTATGCCTCCAAGTGTGAATTTTATTTTCTTTCTTTATTTTCTACTACATTGGAGGGTTTGTAGCTCTCCAATAAATATTGCTTGCCCCACAACATCTACATAAAACACAACACGTAACATTAGTCAAAATTCAGTCAAACAAAATTCAAACAATCACGATTTTCTTAAACAATCACGACTTTTTAAACTTATCAATCAAGAAACTTGTGTTTAGTCTTCCATTCAAAATAGTTTCAAACTCCATAAAAGAAAGAAACATATCGGTCACTACTGAATTCGTATGGAGTAATTATGGTGAGGTCTATAAAACCCATTTTATAAACAGTGAGCGGTAGGTCGGTATTCACCAGTGCTGAAATTAAGTAAAACACTTCAAGGTTTTTCTAATCACCCATACGGCAGTCCTCCCCAAACTAACCAAATATTTTTTCTTGTTGCAAGAATTTTAATACACTGTAACAAAGATATGAATAATTAATAAGTCATGACGAACGAATGAAATATCAAATATTTCTTGACTAAATTAGCTTATAATCGTTTACCTTGTCATAGAAAATGATTCTGTTGTGTCACCAAATTGTTGATTGAATTGTTTAAATGTGCATGTGAACAGCTTTCACGTGGATCCACCAATTCGTTTTGAAAGGTTTCACTTCGGAGAGGTATGATAACTTCTCTGTAAGCTTCATGTTTTCTATGTAGTTATTGGTATTTTGTGTTAGCTGCCACCTCTGCCAATTACGGTGTATATATAGTACTGGAAAATAATGTTAAACAGGTCACGGGGATATTCAATAATATTTTCCTAGCGAATCGGGTTTAGAAACTAACTAATATAGAAAATTAAAAATATAATTTAGGATATTGCATTTCTTAATTTGTAACTGAATGGATAGCATATAGCGTAGATCATCTTTTATTAGTTTGTAATGCAAAATTTTATGTATATTTTGATTGGTATCTCTGGAAAGATACCTTTTTGTGCGTCGGTTGTCTAACAAAATTAAAGCTCAGTATTATTATTTGCTGATCTTGTTAATATATTGAGCCTGAATAGGGATTTAGAAATGAAATGGAAATCTAGTGGATAATCTTTACAGTTATGAAAGATCCATACTTCGAAGTTCGAATGATCCATATATTCCATATTCCGAAATGTAAAATATTGTTCGTGAGAAAGATATGCAATTTGTGTGGTGATTAGTTATCTTAAATATGATAAGTTCATACTTATAAATAAAACATTTATTTGATACATATAATGATTGTATATGTAACAACTGACCGTTTTTATATTTTATGGTATAGGGTTTTGTCATGATTGGTAATTTGGTATTGGATATGTTACAAAGGTCAAGGGAGAGTTTAAATTAAATACATAAATTTTTCTTCATAAAAATGTTGTAAGGCTTTGATTGTAGGACTTAATTAAAGGTCAAAAGTTTTAGTTTAAACTGAATATAATTGCTGAAGCAATATACTACATAAACATTAAGTTTTAGTCCATTCTACTCGCTCTCCCGACATACGTTATGTCGACATTTTTGCTTCCATTAGAGATTTGTGAGAACCTCGCTAGTGCCATTGCACAATTCTTGTGGAGTTCGAATCCCCCTAAAAGAGGCATACACTGGTCGAAATGGGAAAAAGTTTGTTTAC
This sequence comes from Brassica rapa, assembly GCF_000309985.2. Taxonomy (NCBI): domain Eukaryota; kingdom Viridiplantae; phylum Streptophyta; class Magnoliopsida; order Brassicales; family Brassicaceae; genus Brassica; species Brassica rapa. Next base: position 6,179,301 of record NC_024801.2, on the reverse strand, counting down.
CAAAAGAGGAAGGAGGAATTGGGTTCAGATTGATCCATGAGTTCAATTTGGCACTACTGGCAAAACAATTATGGAGTTGCTACAAAGGAAAACAAGCAAAAACAACAAAAAAAAAACACCTCAAAATAAATTAAGGGGATCATGGATGATAAAGCACCAATTCCGAGTATAGAACTCAAACATTTGCAAAGTTGCCGCAGATCCAAAGAACTGGAATCCTCATCTTTGTTGCCACGAGCTCCTCCTTCCGAGACCTGCCCTCAAACCTCACAAGTGAGAAGAGCCTATAGCTTCTCCAAGAACTATGCAAAAACGAACCAACTTCAGAAGATCAAGCTACACCCGGCGGCATAGGAGCTTCTACTAGCAGTCAGAAAAGTTGCCTCCGGCCAGCATTCTCAAGCTATAAAATCCTGAAGAATCATCTCCCAAGATTGCAACAGAGCCGCCAAAGTCAGACCGATGCCTCTATTCAACACCTAATCACCACCAACACTGCAGCGGACCAAAACTCAATTGAATAATCACATGTCCATAACCTTTGAAGCGAAGCCACGCTGGAAACCATAACAGATCTAGATAGATCCGAAGAGCAAACAAAGGGGAAACTCTGAACTCCACCACATTGAAGCACCACCCCCAGCCATCACCGAAGAGGTGCTCACGCCAGAGCTAACAGACCCAAGACATCCGCCTAGGCATAACCTCAGGAAAGGAGAATATGCACACGCCGAAAAGAGATGCCACTAATCTGAGATGAGACGTCGCACCCTGACCACCGCACTTGACTGAAGCAGGGACAGTACTCAAATCCCTGCCATTGAGAAAGAGCAGACGAACCAGAGAGAGGCCAAAACACCATTTTGATCGAAAGATCACTTAAGACGAGACAAGAAGAGGTAGACAGATCGCCGATGAACCGCCAAACGCCACACAATTACAATGAATAGATCTGTCACCTCAACCACCAGATAATCTTTCCCAAAGTAGCGACTCCTCAACTTCCCTGCTGAAAACTGAATAAGCAGAGAAGCATAACCGAACAAAAGAAAGCAGAACAGCCCACTCCAGACAGAGGTGAGGAGCACCGACCGCGGAGAGCTGGAACGAGCTAAAGCGAAGAGGAGTGGCAGCTGCAAGTCGAGAAAGAATATAAGAAGAACTTATTAAGCACTCACAATAATGTTTACAAGTTATGGGAATATAAAATAACATAATAGTATTTAACACTTTCGTACTATTATTAAATTAAGTTCCCGACACAACATATTTCTGGAAACACACACAACAAAGAATTACAATACAAAATAACACCCAATTAACATATATTGCAGCATCCATAATTACTATGTATAGTAAATTCACATGAAACATATAAAGTTAGTCTTATATAAGTTAAGAAAAAAAGAACAAGTGAAAGTGAGTAACTCCTAGAGAAAAATAAAGGAATCAGTATTATATAAATGAAAAGAAACACAAACAAAAATAATGTACGATAATTATAAACTGTATAAAATAATTCTTTTTTTAACTATAAACAAAACCAGTGAGAAAGAAAAAAAAATTTAAATTTGATAAACGCTGGTTGGATAATTAAGAACTAAGGCAAGTCATTTTGGAAGGTTGGAAGTCAGAGGATTTGCCACCAGAAGCTAATATAATAGATCATATTGCCAGTTGTAGGAAGGCATTGAGTCAATGGAGGAGACAAAACATTGTGAATACAGAAAAGCAAGTGGAGGAGCTTAAAGAAAAGGTGGACGATCTATATTGAAATGATGATGCTACCTCTGAGGAAATAGCTGACGCGCTTAAGGAACTAACTACTGCTCTTAAGGCAGAAGAGATGTTTTGGAGACAGAAGAGTACGGTTCTCTGGTTAAGGGAAGGTGATAAGAACTCTAAATATTTTCATGCGCTGGTGAAGCAGAAAAGAGCGAGGAATAGGATCACACAACTTCTAGACGAGAATGGAAACATGGTGGAGGATGAGGAAGGATTAGTAGCCAATGCTACTAGCTATTTCAGGCAAATTTTTGAGTCTTCAAACCCGGAGGATATAGACGATGCTTTGACAGAGGTATCAACATCGATTACTGGGGCAGTAAATGAGGACCTCACAAGACCAGTAACTGAATGGGAGGTAAAACTGTCTCTTTTCGCAATGCACCCAGAAAAAGCCCCTGGGCCAGATGGAATGACGGCTCTTTTCTATCAGAAGTTTTGGGATATTGTCAAAGAGGAATTAAGTCTTATGGTTAATCAGTTTCTTTTCGAAGGAACAATGGTGCATGGATTAAATGATACTAATATCTGCCTAATTCCACAGACGGATAAGCCGAAAGAGATGACAAAATTTAGACATATCAGCCTGTGCAATGTCAGTTATAAAATAATATCTAAGGTCTTATGCCAAAGATTGAAGAAGGTCCTCCCACAACGGATATCAGAAACCCAGTCAGCTTTTGTTGCAGGGAGACAGATCACAGATAATATCATGATAGCTCTGCAGATGTTTCACGCTCTAAGAACCAAACAAGGTAGACGAGTCAAGAGAATGGGCATAAAGACGGATATGAGTAAAGCATATGATATGATTGATTGGTTATTCATTGACGCTGTCATGCGGAAGATGGGTTTTTCAGAAATATGGATTGGCTTGATTATGAGTGTATTACCTCGGTCAAGTACAAAGTACTCATGAATGGAGAGGCAAGGGAAAATATTGTTCCAGGTAGAGGTTTACGTCAAGGAGATCCTCTGTCTCCTTTCATATTTATTCTATTCACGGAAGCGCTCGTTAGCCTTCTTAATCATGTAGAGAATCAAGGGAAGATAACAGAGACACGAGTCGCATGCGCTTGCCCCTCGGTATCACACCTTCTCTTTGCTGATTAGCCTTTTCTTTTGTAAGGCAGAACCCCGTGAATGTGAAGAAGTTATGAAAGTAGTCACAAAATATGGGAAAGCATCATGACAATGTATTAACTTTCATAAATCCTCATTACTCTTTGGTAAGAGGATTCCTGCTAATGATCGACAGCTGACTAAAGATACACTTGTGTATCCATAATGAAGGGGGGATGGGATCCTACTTAGGAATTCCAGAGGATATTAGTGGATCCAAGTGTAGGCTATTTGTGTTCTTGAAAGAAAAACTACTACACAGAGTGAATGGATGGACGGGTAGATATGGCTATCAAAAGGTGGAAAAGAAGTTCTAATAAAATCTATCCTGTTAGCTCTTCCGACATATGTCATGTCCAGTTTCCTACTCCCTTTGGAGATATGTGAAAACCTTGCGAATGCCATCGCACAATTCTGGTGGAGTTCAAATTCACCAAAGCATGGGATCCACTGGGCTAAATGGGAGAAGATGTGTGCCCCTAGAGAGGAGGGAGGTATTGGTTTTCGCATGATCCACGAATTTAACCTTGCCCTTCTGGCGAAACAGCTTTGGCGTCTTGTACTATTCCCAGATTCACTAGTGGCGAGAGTTCTTCGGGGAAGATACTATCGATTGAGTTTGCCTTTGCGAATCGGTGCAGTGGATAGTCCATCGTATGTGTGGATGAGTTTCATACCGGCAAGAAAACTTTTACTCTTGGGCATCATGAGTAAAGTGCACCCAAATTAATGTTTGGCAAGATCCATGGATTCATTCGATTCCAGCAAGACCGGCGCGCCCCAGAGCCCCATTATTTAATCCAAAGATGTTAGTCAGTAATCTTATCGATTTTGAATCAAAGGAGTGGGATACTCGGATACTAGATCAATATGTAGAACGAGAGGATATATCTATTATTTAGAGTCTGGCCATAAGCCCTACTCATCGACGCGATACTTTTTGTTGGAGCTACACCAAAAATGGACAATATACTGTAAAATCAGGATATTGGGTAGCTACAAATATTCTGAGAGATGTGGAGGAAAAAGAAGTTGTTGAGCCCAACATAAGCAAACTTCAAGCCTTTTCTTGGAAAGTCAATGCACCACAAATGATTTGTCATCTTATATGACAGTTTATTGCTGGGCAGGTAGCTGTCACAAGGAATCTGGTATGTCGCAATATGCGATGTGATAACTACTACCCAAGATGTGGAGAGCCGGAAGAGACGGCTACTCATGCGATCTTTGAATGCCCACCGGCAATACAAGCATGGGAACTGTCATCAACACCGTCTAGCTCTCAGACTTTCCCTACTGAGAGTATCTACACTAACATGGATTATCTCTTTTGGAGGAAGAATAGTATTATGGAAGCACAAAATTATAGAGACCCATATCCTTGGATAATTTGGTACATATGGAAAGCAAGGAACGATAAGCTGTTCAGAGGTATAGATAGGGACCCCTTGGAGTTAGTCAGATACGCAGAGAGTGAGTGTCATGCATAGTATAGTGCAAAGGAATCTATACCTGCTCCTCCACAGACACAAATGGTTGAAGAAACACATGCCTTAAGCTTGGAAACATCTGTATGGTTGATGGTTCATGGACCTCTACAGATCAATTCAGTGGACTTGGATGGGTATGGAAGGATGACAGAGGGAAGATGCAACTAATGGGAACAAGGAACTTAAGGAGGCGCGAAACGTCACTCCACTCTGAACTGGAAGCATTAAGATGGGCAATGTAGAGCATGCTACAGCACTCGACATGTCAGAAATTTGGAACGGATTGCAAGGACCTGATTGCAATAATGAATGATCCACAAGCATGGCCAAACTTCTCAGCTGAGCTGGAGGCCATTCAAATTCTCAAGATGCATTTTCCGAACTTCAAAATTCAATACTTCCCAAGGGTGCAAAATGGAATTGCTGACTTGTTACCCGTTCTTTTCATAGATCGTTGTGTTTTGTTGGTATTTATATTCCGGTCTGGTTATCCAAACCACTTCAAATTTGAGTAATAGAATAGCCGTTTGTTGCCAAAAAAGAAAAAAAAAACAGAAAACGTATGCGCACCCGAACGCTCACGGCAATGATGTCTTTTGACAATTTCCCGTTTCACAAAGAAAAAGAAAAAAAAAAGAAATTTGAAAAATCATTTAGTTCCATAACATCAGTAAAAGAGTTTAGCGAAACAATACACCCGAGACTCCACGTATCCAACAACGTTCAATGTTATTGACAATACCTTTTTTTAATATATAATTTTATTTATTTCATCCTAAAACATACAATACAAAATTATACAACCAAATCATACATGGAAATCAGTGCCGTACCGTGCCGTGCCGTGCGTGCCTTATAGGAAAAGAAATTTTCGCTTAGGGCATCATTTTTTCATAATGCATCGAATAAAGTCTTTAGTTGTGTTATTGGCCACGGTTAAGTATTCATACTATTCATTTTTATATGCTGGTGTATTTAAATAAACTAGGGCATTGCCTCCAAGCTCTTGGCGCGGAGTTGTGGATATAGTTCTTGATTCGTCTTAATATTTGTTAGAGTTATTGTAGTTCTGAATTTTGCGTTTTGGGTTGATCATTATTTTTTAAGTATTTTATTGTTATAGGGTTAGAGTTGTGATGATGAACTGTGTATGCAATGTTCTTCACTCATGAAAGACTAAACTGTGTTAATAATGTGATTGATATAGTTTGTGGTGTTGGAGACTTATTGTTTGTTTGTTTTTAATTTGTTACTTGTACTGTTGAGATTACATAAATTATATTAACGTTATCGAGAGTACTTTTGTTTCTGAATATTTTTTCTCCAGTCTAGTTGTGTAAGTTGTGTATATTAAGTAATATTATTTTATTCTTATTATGTTGATTATATGCTTTTTTTAATTTTAAACTTGTTTCTTTTATCGGACCTTTAAAACAAATACATGAAGACTTGTAGAAATAACTATAAAATGAGTGACAATTAGTATTTGGGCCATAATGGCTTTTAAACGAATATATGTATTTTTCATAAGAAGACAATAGCTTTGGTCTGTTGACATTGAGCATGTAAGCTATTTTCATAAGATAAGAGGAGTGAGCAAGTGGAGATGTTCTTGCCTCCTTTGTGTCTGTTGGGATTGTGTCTTGTATCTCCTGGTGTGACTGTGTTTGTTTCTCTTTTGTTTGATGGGTAATATGTAAACAAAAATCATTGTTATTTGTATTTATCAGAGTTTGTAACTTAATCTGCTTTTTTGTTTAAGTAATTTTACTGATCTTGGTAGTTTGTAAATTGTTAAATAGCTGGCCGTGTAGTTTGTATTTGTTTAGTTGGCTCAATTTATGTGTCATTGAGTTTTTGTTGAGTTTGATTGGTTTGGTATACTTATTTTGAAGTTTATTTGTAAGACTAGACAAAAAGAGAGGTGATCATTAATGATGCATCTTTTTTGAGATTCTAGTTTTTGGTGTTTTGATTGTTTGGGTTATTGTGATTTCTTTTAAGCTGTAAAATAAAGATTTATGTAAAATTAGATTGATAAGTAAGGGAGATAAATAGACGACCACAAATCTTGGGTATGAAATATTTTTTATTATTGATGTTAGCACAATATAGACAATAATATAAAGGAAATTATGTGTTTATTTTTTCTTACGGATCAATGAAGAGACGAATAACGACTCGAGTTGTTTCTTTGGTGAGGTTAGTGCCCTGGACATAACATATTTGCCCAACCACATCTGCGAGTTTAAATATCAGTTATGATATCAAAACATAATATAAACCCAGATGCAACATGATAATATACCTGGGAGTTCTAGGTTTTTGTTCGCAATCACTTGGAGATTGTCGAACAGTCGAATCTTGACTGGAGATAGATCTCCGGAGCACCTGTGATGACTTCAACAATAATGGTTAGTGAGATAAAACAAATTAGGAATGGATGATCAGTTATCTTGTACATGCTTGAGCACCTAGCAACCTCAAAACGATCGACTTTCACAATGGAACCTGCTTTCAAAAGATGACATGTAAGGATTAGCACGTGCGACGGGAGTAAACCCATGAATCACGGAATCTGTAAATAATATTATTCAACAAAGAGTCAGGAAATCAATTAAAACAGATATGTTAAATAAGTGTGATAGATCGAAGATTAACTTACGTTTTCATCAAGGAAGAGAACCGTGATTCCGACAAACTCCCTGTCTTTCTTGAAGTTCATGGAATCCCAGAAGCGAGGAAGCCAGAGGCTATGCTCTGACTACTACGACCAAGACGGAGATACTCGAAGGTTGCGTGACGGACGCCGGAACGCCGGTTTGACGAACTGGAGAGGCAGAGAGAAACATTTTCTAGAAGATGGTTAAATCTAAGAGGAATCAATGAGTTTTGTGCATATGCAGATTGGATCATCAAAGATGAGAATCATATATATGGGGTTTACAGAGGGGCTACAAATCAGGAACATTTATGATCAAATGATTTAAGATGTGGACATGAAGAGCTCACCGGTGAAAGAATATATTACGAACAGATAAAGGCACAACTTTGTAACTCAGACTTGTTTGAGACAATGTTGAAAAGAACTTAAACTCATGTTAAACGACAACAGTTTACAATATGGGAAAACTAGATTATGGGGGAGAAAATTTTAATTTTTCTCGGTTTATTTAATTATGGGGGAGTGAGAGATAAAACAATGTTCCTGGTTTTTGTGGTTTTGGTTTTATGTTTATCTCTAACTCTTGAACTTTCATATTTTGAACCTTCATTTCAGTTTAATGCACATATTATTCAGGATATATGTGTTCGAATGTGTGTGGTTGTTTGAGTGGATCTGTGCAGGTACTTGAGAGGCATCCAAACTAAAAGGGGGAGATTGTAGATGCAAAGATCAGATAGATGTTCTGATACAGACGCAAGTACATCAGTGAATAGAGCAGAGTCTGTAACAGAGAAGTGTACGTGCGGATGAACAAGTCAAGATGAAGATTGCGACTTGAAGAATGGAATGCGGACCAAGGCGAAGTTAATACGAAGACATCTTGGGGAGCAAGCTTAAAGAGATTCACCTTGGAGAAGGGAGATCTCACGATGGGAAGTTTCTTAAAGACTTTGGACAGGTTTTAGGGTTGCCTTATTTGGGTAGATAGTGAATATTGGATAGATAGGCGTGGATAGCCGACTTGGCTGTATTGTATATATAGTCATACTCGACATGTGGATTAGGGAGAATTGTATTCTTAGCATAAGAGTGGAGTTCACTAAGCTTGTAAGCGAGTGAATAACACTAAGGGCTAAGGGGTAGAGGTTCTAGAGATCTTGTATTCAATCTTAGGACGTGTGAGGCTAGGGGAGCAAGTCAAGAAGGGTCTTGATCTTGTTCGGGTTCTGTTTAAAGAGAGACTTGTAAGTTCACTTTAAAAGAATACTAGTAATAACACATATCTTTGTAAAGATATTTTCTGGTGTACTCTCTGCTTTACTTTGTGGGTTAGTTCTTGCATTTACATTGGCCACCTCTAGTAATAACTCATACGGTTAAACTATTATATACTTTTGTTTTAAATCTATTTGTTTTAACTGAGACAAATAATAAATAATTAAAAATAATAATGCTTTACATAATTAGAAGTTTACAAGTTACTTTATTCATATTTCGGTGGTTATCACTTCTGAGTGTAATATTATTCTTTCTCAATATTTATCTCAAATTTGTGTTTAGTCTATAAATATTTTAAGTTTGTATAGTAATGCTTTTATCTTCGTTTGAAAATCAATTAAAAATATTGAGTTACTTAATTATTTTATCTATGCAAAATAATAACAATGGAAATTTTAAAATATTTTTTTCTTATTTTCAAATTTGTTTATACTTTTTCCTAGCATAAATAGAAATTTGTTATAGTTTAGAACTATTTTTTTGCTTATTTAATTATTAGTTGTTTGTAATGTAATGATGCTGTTTTTTTGTCAATAATAATATTATTTAATAATTTTGATGTATTTTTGAAAAATGATTTTATTTTTTTATTTTTTGTTTCGGGCAGCTATAAAAGCTCGCACGACTCTGATGGAAATGAATAAACCCCATACAACTATCATAAGCAGATTTGAAATTCGGATTACGCAAACAAATTGTAAGAAATTCCGGATCTTACTAATCTTTCCTACTTGTTTAGTTAATCCGAGTAAGTAACAATTAAAGATCACATTCGCCATCCAATAACGATTTACTGTAGACTATGAAGCGCTTGAAAGGAAGGATAGGTAAAGTGAAGAAGATCCTAGCCTGAGGAACTCCTTTACCAGAGCAAACCTTCTTCACAAGAAAGATTGGTTGAAATGGAAATAATTTGCCTTTTGGACTCAGTACCTGCATGTAATGAGGAGGAACCATCCTGTTCAGATTGATCAAACAATCCAAGTATTGGGACCGTCGCAGAGAGAGAGAGAGAGAGGAAGAAACACTTCAAAGACCCTTGCACCTAGCACATTCTGGCGCTTTATAAAAACTAGAGAGAATTTTTACAATCGCCCAAAAAAAACCACAAATTACAAAACAGATTGCAGACACGGAGAACACACAAAGAAGACACATGAATGCACTGTGCAGATCAGTTAATGAACTCACTAGAAGATAACACCGAAGAATTGAAAAGTGTGACAACCCATCCCGCTCACTCGGAACCCAGCTCACAGCCTTGCATGGCACCGACCCTAACCACTCATCATGGGAGGAAACGCATCCACATCCACCGGAAGGTTATTTGTGCGCTTGGCGTTACTCGATCCCAAGACTTCACCCTTTAACAACACTCCTCTAGGATGAGTTGTCACCAATTGATCTGCAGATCAATTGGTGAAAACTCATCCTAGAGGAGTGTTGTTAAGCGATTTTTGGTGAAAACTCATCCTAGAGGAGTGTTGTTAAGCGATTTTTTTTTGTGACAACCCGTCCCGCTCACTCAAAACCCAGCTCACAGCCCTGCAGGGCACCGAACTTAACCCCTCACCGTGGGAAAAAATGCCTCCACATCCAACGGTAGGTTATTGGTGCGCTTGGCGTTACTTGTGAGTGAGGCCAAATCACGGGGAAATTCAAGCATGATTGGGCTGGAGTAGTGAAAGTATCACACCCATATCTTGCTTAACCGAGACGGCATGAATTCACATTGCCTTCATCAACAAGAAACACTCAAAAGGCCAATGCAAATCTCATTCCCAAGGATCGAATCCAAATGTCTTACAAAATCGTACTAAAACGAATAGGAAACGCTTAAAACCAAATCACCAAGTCTTAAAATGAAATAACTTAAATAAAACCAAACAACCCGAAAACCAGCATCACACCGAGATGACCACTCCTGCACTTCCTCGAACTCACCTGAAAAAGAAAGGAGGGCTGAGTATTTCGACAAATACTCAGTGAGGGAAGCTCTAGGAGCCCCGAAATCAATCACCAACAATCATCACACAACATAGCTTAAGCATCTAACTTAAACATTCAGTAAATCGAAAGCAATCAACAAGAAACGAGGATAAACCCCGACGGTGCCAACATGAGACTAACGCCACATCACGCTGTCTCCACGCCTCTCATGTTGTCGTGTGAGAACTTGCCACATCACACTGTCTCCGTGAGTTCCACACCTTCACGCGATCACGCCACATCACGCTGTCTCCACGTGATCCGGGCCACCACATTCACACGGTCACGCCACATCACGCTGTCTCCACGTGATCCGTGTTACTACATCTTTACTTCACATACAGGCACGGCGCATGTCCGCTCTGGCGATGAATCATGCCAACTCAAACGATTGCCACATGACCCAACAAGAAACGATGTAACGCCCGAGACATACATATATGTCATTCCACCACGTTACACCGGCACACATAGGCCTTACGCCTTTCTCTAACTCGTTTACATCTCCCAATTATATAGATATCATACTCTTATACAATAACCCCAATCAATACAATCATCACATTCAATCCTCAAACATCATTCAACCATATTTTAACAACCTTAGCAATAGATCTATGTTTTTCACACATCAAGCATCAAGATATTTATATTTATCATATGTATATTTATTTATATTAGTAGATCTATAGAAAGTAACAAGTATGGATGAATGATCAACCTAGACATTTCTACCATGATGAGATAATGATAGAAGGAGACAGAGATTGCAACAAGCCCTCACCTTAGCCTAGATCTGCGAGATGAGAGAGTTGATGTAGATCTGAGTTCTACGGGTCCTTACTAACCAGATCTACAAGAACAAGGGTTGGTTTCCACCCAAACCCTAGATCATAGATCAAGAAGAAGAAAGAGATAGGAGAGATCTAAAAGAGAGTGTTTAGGGTTTCTTTACCCTCACTAGTTGCTGGATCTAGAAGAAAAAGAGTAGAAGACTCAAGGAAACGACGAGAAGGAATCGAAACACGGCGAGATCTCCTCTTCGGTGAGATTACACGGTCGCCGGCAGTGCTACGGTGACTCGCGGTGGCTCTGGTGGTGGTTTGGTAGCCGGCGGCTGCTCTCTCTCCAACTGGGCAGGGCTTTGCTAGGTTTTGAGTCTCTGGAGAAAATCTTAGGGGCTGCCTCCTTTTTATAGAAGAAGAAGGGAAAAACCCTAGGGTTTTCTCTACATGGGCCAAATCATCACGGGCATTGTCACTAAAAATTGGGCTCGGGCCCGGGATGTGACAGAAAGGATAGGTGACCTATCGGGAAGTGATTTGCGAAACCATGTGAGTGAGGCCAAAGCACGGAAAAATTCAGGTGGTGATTCCAGGGTCAGTAAACAATGATTTCGAGGCTTTGAAAAAAATTACAAACTGACTATTGAAACGGGACGGGGTCCACGGGCCAAGTGAGCAGGCGTGGGTGACCCATTAGCCATGGGTGGTCGGGGAATTACAAGTGGTATCAGAGCTGGTTAGCCATCTCGGTTCTGACCTGAGAGGCGTCTTGAGACCTGTCGTGGGACGCAACGAGGACGTTGCATAATTGTAACATCCCTAGTTGTGATATATGGAAAGGCTTAAGAGAATTGATTTGGCTACCCATGTTACCAGAGGTGACTTACCTTTTCCGTAACACATCCGTTTAGAACTCCTGGGTTAAACATACTTGGGCTGGAGTAGTGAAATGATGGGTGACCTATCGGGAAGTGATTCGCGGTACCGTGTGAGTGAGACCAAAGTACATTGAAAGGTCAGGTGATTGCAAGGTCAGTAAACAATGATTTTGAGCCTTTTAAAAAAAATTATGAACCAACTGTTGGAACGAGATGGGGCCCACATGCCGAGAGAGCGGGCGTGGATGACCCATTAACCATGGGGTCGGGGTGCTATAAGCATATAACTCCCGAGTAAGCCGGATTCCGAGTGAGCGGGATGGGCTGTCACATAAAAAGTCGACTTTTAATGTGACAACCCGTCCCACTCAGTAGGATCCCAAGCTCACAGCCCTGCAGGGCACCGACCCTAACTCCTCACCGTGGGAGGAAACACCTCTACATCCACCGGTAGGTTATTGATATGATCAATTGGAGATATCTCGTCATGTGGGAGTTTTGTTAAATGGTGAGGTCTTGAGTTCGAGGAATGTCGAGCGCACCAACAACCTAATTATGGAGTGAGAGAGAACTCATAATGGAGGGGTTAAGGTTGGTGTCCTGTCAGGCTGTGAGCCTGGGGTCCTAGTGAGTGGACGGGTTGTCACAAAAAGTTGACTTTTTATCTGACAACCCGTCCCGCTGACTCGGAACCCGGCTCACAGCCTTGCTGGGCACCGATCCTAACCCCTCACCGTGGGAGGAAACACCTCCACATCCACCGGTAGGTTATTTGTTCGTTTGGCGTTACTCGAACCCAAGACCTCATCTTTTAACAACACTCCTACATGATGAGTTGTCACCAATCTTTTAACATTTCAGGAGTGCACAAAATTTTCATAGAAGTCTAGTTTATGTTGGTTATTTTATTTCGGTTTGGATTCTCAGTCCACATCGATTTGAATAATAGAATAACATTTTGATGTTATAATGACTAAAACAATTAAATAAACAATTATGTTTAGCTTTCCTAAAAATGTATTCCGAACCTGAATCCTTTTTCCTCCAAAATGTCATTTAAGTTTGGCAAAATCTGATATATTATCAACTATATAATTATTATCATTGTCAGGATCCTTATGACCGAGTTAAAGAGACAAATTGGCACGCCAACACATTTTAGATTCGATCCACTTACTGCGGCGAAACTAGATCACGTTATCATGGGGATTTACATGAATATGGACAGTCCACTTGATTATGATTATGTAGAGAGAGATACTATCCATGGGGTGCATCTATTTTGAAAATTACTCTAAACTTATACAAAAGTCTGAATATCCTAGATTAATAAAATTGAAGTACTATCATGGGTAATGGCAGTACGTCGTGTTTATAATTTTCATCTGTTAAATATGTTATTGCAATATCCTATTCCCGAATTATTTTTTCATTTCTTTAACATATGCTTCAAATAGGTATTCTAATACCCAACCATTCTTTATCCGCCTTCGATCGCTACTACGTGATTTGATACTTAGAATGTACATGTTGCAAAAAAAATATACATGTCTACACTCGATAACCGTTGTTAGTGCTCATCTCATCCACGCATTTCTGATTTCTCAAGCTTCCTTTACGTTTTTCTTTTCTGATGTCAAAAGGTCATTTTATTACTTAAGCTTGAGGTGGTCTGGGTAACCAGACCGGAATAAAACAACCAATAAAATGTAACTCTCTGCAGAAAGATCTAGCAGTTTTAGCTAAAAAATCTGAAATCTGATTGCGCGTTCGTGGAACATGAATGATGTTAAAATCCGGGAAGCATATCTGTAACGTCTCTATGCTTTCCAATTCCATCGCAAATCTTGGCCAGACATGAGGCTCCTTTATCATTGCAGTCAGGTCCTTACAATCTGTCCCAAAACTCTGGCATGTTGAATGTTGAAGCATGTTCTCAATTGACAACCGCAGTGCTTCTACTTCTGAATGCAATGCTGATTCGCGTCGAGTGAAGTTTCTTGTCCCCATAAGTTGAATGTTTCCGCCACTGTCCATCCAGACCCATCCACATCCACTAAAGTGAGCAGAGGCTGTCCAAGATCCATCTAACAAGCAAATATTACCCAAGCTTATGACTTGGGGTTCCTCAGTATTGTTATCTTGTACCACTGGTTGTACCACTTCGTTCGCATCAAACCAGGCTTGACATTCACTTTCTGCATGTCGAACTAGCTCCAAAGGATCTCTGTCTATCCCCCTCAAAATTTTGTCATTCCTAGCCTTCCAAATATACCAGATTATCCAGGGATAAGGATTCATGTCTTGTTCTGGTTCGATAATGTTTTTTTCCTCCAGAATAGGTAATCCATATTTGTGTGGTCGCTTGGTAGTGGATATATATATGGGCTTATTGGAGTTGATGATAAGGACCAAACTTGTAGAGCTGGTGGACATTCGAATATGGCTTGGGTTACAAATACTTCTAGTTCACCACATCTTGGGCAGTAGTTATCATACCTCATATTGCCTCTTGCTAAGTTCCTCGTTACTGCCACATGACCAGTTAACAATTGCCATATAAGATGACATATCTTTTTAGGCGCCTTTAACTTCCAAGCAAAGGCTTGAAGCTTAGTGATACTCGGCTCCAAGACCTCCTTCTCCTCCTCTGCCTTTAATAAATTATGAGCCACCCAATATTCAGATTTAACCGTGTATTGGCCACTCCTTGTATAGTTCCAGCAGAATGTATCACGACGATGAGTTGAGCTTATGGCCAAACTCCTAATAAGCGGTATGTCATCAAGATTGATATAGTTCTCCAATAGACCAACATCCCAATCCTTTGATACTTGATTAATGAAATCGCTAACTCTCGGATTAGGATGCATAACTGGCGCTACATGGATAGCTGATCTCGCAGGGGTCGTTGGGATTCACGTATCCTCCCACACCTTGACTTCATAACCTGAATGTATCTTATGTCTGATTCTCAGTAATAACAATGGACTGCTAGCAGAGTTTACTCTGAGTGGTGAACTCAATCTATAATATCTTCCCCTCAAGACCCGGGCAACCAAAGAGTCAGAGTGAGGAAACTGAACTAGACTCCATAACTGTTTTGCCATTAGCGCCAGATTGAATCATGGATCATACGAAAACTAATATCTCCCTCCTCTCTTGGTAAGCAGACTTTTTCCCATTTCGCCCATTGTATTCCTCTTTTTGGTGGATTTGAAGCCCAACACAATTGAGCAATGACACTTCCTAGGTTATCACATATCTTCAAAGGGAGCAGGAAAGTAGACATAACGTAAGTCGGAAGAGCTGGCAGAATGGATTTAATTAACACTTTCTTCCCTTCTTTTGAGAGCCATCTACTTGTTTATCCATTCACTCTATGCATCAACGTATCCTTGAGAATTGCAAAAAGTTTGCACTTGGAACCATTCTTCCTTCGTTTTGTATTCCAAGTGCATCTTTAATCTCTTGTCTAATATTTGTATTAGTCCACTTACTAAAGAGTAAGGACGATTTATAAAAGTTGATACATTGACCTGATGCTTTACTATACTTCCTGACTACTTTCATTATTTTTTCACACTCACGGGATCCCGTCTTACAGAAAAAAAACTATCATCAGCAAAGAGAAGATGAAATATCTAAGGACACGTGCGAATGACGCGCATCCCCGTTATCTTTCCTTGTCTCTCTGCATGATTGAGAAGCTAGCGAGTGCCTCTTAAGCTAGTGCCTCTTCAATATTTTTTGGCTTAGATAATTCAAAGATCTTTCTAAAGTAGTTAGTGGTAATGGTTACTAATCCATTTTTATTCTTAATTATATTTTTATTTAAATCTAAGAGCTGCGTGATTTTATTCTTTGTTCTGCTTTGTTAAGGTGATTTGGATGGATATTTTCATCGACTCGTCGTAAACTAACTATAGCCAAGCGTTAATCTAATCAAATGAAATCCATTAGAATATTCGTATTATGATTAGAGATAGCCAAGCAAATTTTGCACCTTCGTTGGTAGTTACTACGTGTTGCGATGCTACTCTATGCTTTACTTTCACTGAATATATTTGTCTGTATACGGCTGTTTAAAATCTGTCGGCAAGGACTTTTCCAAGAGGATCCAATGATGATAACAGTTTCTAATAATAAAACAATTATAACCAAAAAATGAAATCCTATATCTATACGTGTGTGACTGCGCTGTGTTTAAGACATTGGTAATAAACAATCTAAAAAACTGGTGGGGTTGCCATTAATAGATTTTGAAATATATTCACAAATGAATCCAACCCACCATATGAGGACCAATATATTCATACTTTCATAATCTCCTTATTTACTTTAATGTTTGACTGGATTAGGTAGACTGCAAGAAAAGGAAAAAACTTCTTGGATAAACAATGGTTATTCAACATAACAAGTAATATTGATTAATATATCTGTAAAAATATAGCATATTATTTCTTACAAAATTTGATTTCTAAAAAATATGTATTTTTAACACGGGACAGACATAGTTTATAGGGATAAGAAAAGTCGAAAATTCGTGTGAGAACCGAAATTCGCACTGTCGATTTCCGTTTAAATTAGAAAACTAGGGAAACCCTAATTTTCCAGAGGTTCCGGATCTCTGCGAGAGCCAATGACAAGTGACCAAATATATGCGGAAATCATGAAAAGATAATAAACAAGTTTAGAGATAACAGTAGATCTTATTTCGAGTCCGCGTAAGAGCGTTGTGATCATGACAAGAGATCATAAAAGCTTTGGCCGCAAAGGCTGTCAGCGAGTTACTTAGTTCTAGCGGCCTAAAAGCTCAAACCTAGTTGAGTCGCAGTTCGATAACAAAAAACAAAAAAGATACATAAAAGGTTTTTGATTGATTTCGGACTGAACCTTTTTAAAGGCTGCCTACGTACCCCTTTCGAAGATCAAGCCGAACGTATTTCAATTGATAGAGCAGGACAAGAGATCGAACTGCCTGGGCGAGTTCGTCTAGTAATTGAATGCCAATCATAGAAACCTAACTTGTCGAGAATAAAGCCTAAAGTTTCTAAGTGCAGAGAATTCTTAGTCTAAAAGAGTTCCCCCCCCCCCCCATGCCTCTCGCCTAGGACTCCTTATATACTCGCTCCAAGATCGGTTTACGCTTTTACTCTTCTGCCCTTAAGCCGTCATAGCAAAAAATGGAGATATTTCATTTTTTTCGATCTTCGTAATTATCCTCAAAATTCCGTATATATCCACGGAAACTTGACATTTATCTTCCCTTGCGAACCAAGGGTAAACCGTCCTACGGTTTACGGGCTTTTGGTTAAGAAACCTTGAGATGGGCCTCGAGTCGTGTCTTAGGTCCCTTAGGACCGTCTTCCGACTCGAAACGTTTATCGCGACTTCTTTTGATAAAGAATGGACTTCCCGCGGTTTTTTCCGCAAAGTTTGATCGATGATTTAGAATGATCGGAAAACATGAGCTGAGTTCGCCACGGTCTTTGGGAAATAGTGTCGAAGGATAGACGAGAATGCATGGATTGGTGTCGTATCGACGAGAATGCATCGCTCCTATTTTTCTTTTAAGAGATTGTCGTCGGCAAAAAAATAGTATGTTCGTCCTCATCCTAAATCCCTCATGACCGAAGGGTATTTGGTTTTATTCAGACAAAGACACATGCAATCATCTCCAATAAAAATTCTCTTGCCGGAGAACACCGGTTTGGAACAGTTAAACCATAGTTTTGTTGTTCCCACATGTCATATTTCGATGTATATGAGCTGTCTTTCCCGATCGTTATGTTTGTTCTTAAGGTTCTGGCCCAGTTGGGATTCACGTTTTCGTCATATGTCGGCAAACTATGATTGAATAGCAAATGTGCTCTCCGTAAGGTCCAAAGATCAGCTGCTCCCCCTGAACACCGGGAACCTTCTATCGATCTTTGAGAAAAAAAGAGGATCAGAAGGGACCATCTCTCTCATACCTATGGAAAAGTATTGCTTTGGCGGATTGCTGAATTGCGGCGTTTCTCGTGAGAAGTACTTTTTATTTGAAGTTAACAATGCCTTAGTTGGGAGCTTTAACTTTAGGCTCATCCCTTTCGAATGGGTCATATTCGTCGATAGTTATGCAGCGCTTTTTGTTTAGTTTTCCTTTGGTGTCCTCAGGTAAATTAACTAGCATTCATATTGTTGCAGGTTTTTCTATGAGTGATTCTTCGAATACCGTTGTTCAAAGTTTGATTCATCTCATGGGAGCTGAGAAGACGTGATATCACTCAAATTACCCTAAGGAGTGATTTATACTTTCTCAAATAAGAGGTCGAGTTGTAGTACTTAGAGATTGAATTCACAGGAAGCTAGGGAACCAACTAGATCTAAAAGTTATATGATTAAGCTAGGCTAATAGTTTATAAAACAGTAAATAAATATAGCAAAGCAGTAAATAAAGCAGTAAACAAGTTGAACAAGACAATTGTTCAGCTTGGCAAAGAGTTGTTTCATGGAAGGATGGTTGCTAGATCTAGGGTTTCTATTCAGGTAATGAGGATTATAATGATATAGAGGCTAATTATGCTTGCAAGATATTATAGAACTCAACTAGGAGTACAAATCTAACAACTTCCATTGTATAGACAGTCTAATATCCAGATCTTGGATCTCAACTCTCGTTTACTAATCACAAGAAAGTGTCGATCGATTATTCTATAGGATTATCGATCGATACACCTTTCAAAATATCGATCGATTAATCTATTGGATTATCGATCGATTTCGCTTCTAGCAAGCTTTGCGATCGGGTTGAATATGTGTTCACTAGGGTTCCTAAATCAACTCTCCTATATTTCTAGCAATCCTAGCTCAATAGAATTCAGTTCAGAGAAAAGAACAAGCATTCGCAATTGTGCCTAAAGATTCTAAGATCAGGGTTCTAGTTCATGAATCTAGAACACAAGCAGTAAGAACAATCCTATGATGAATATCATAACTTAGCAGTTCTATATTTTGGACTAATCCTTCATAACCTATTTGAACCCTAAACCTAACAGGAAGATCTATTCAGACATGAAGTTTGTCACAGAAATCATAGATGAATAGATGAAAAGCATAAATAATATAAAACAAAAACCAATGTAGTTCCTGGAGGACTCAGAAGGAGTTCCTCCTTTCACTCTTAACCTATACCAAGAATCAAAGAAAGCTTAAAGAGCGTGTAGCCGTCAACAATTGCTTATAAATAACATAAATAGGATTTCTGGTCGGCCAAGGGTATTCTGGTAATTTGGGGTTGTTTCTGGGCTTCAATGGTCATAAAATATGCTCAGCCCATATGCTGGAATCACTGTCAATCGACACCAATGCTGTGTTATCAATTGACATTCCTTCATCTCCTCGACAGCTTCTTCTTGCGAGGCAGACTGACCGCTGTTCAGTAAAACGATCATAACTTCTGCTACAGGATGCTGATGGACCTCAAACCAGTGGGAATTGGAAATCTTACTCAAAACTCTATATTGTGTCAAAATATGGGTTAAATCTAACAGTTGAAAGGTCTCCAACCATAGCTAGACATCTGACGCGCCTGTGCAGTTCTACACCTCAAAACGCTCTAAAATCACCATATTTATCTAGAACGTACATGAACCTGTAAGTACTCTAAATAGACTCCATATAGTAGTAAATATATATTAAAACACTTATAGACTATAACTGAAAGTGGGTAAAATCCATGGTCTATCAAACTCCTCAGACTTACCTTTTTGCTTGTCCTCAAGCAAAACACACGGACAGTCTCTCTGAAAGAGGTTTGAAAACAGCAGGGACTCACATGATTTAAAACTTAGAATCATCACCTCTACAATATTGCAATCCATATCTAAGAAGTCCTAATCACAAAAGCACATTATACCATATCTTAGCTTAGCAACCAAATTCACCTAGCCAACAGCTTAGCAAATCCTGTCTGACATTCTCCTCTATAACCTCATTTCTTAACATAAATAAAAGTGCTCTCAACTAATTTCTCTCTTAAGTCAAAGTATGCTTGTATTGCAAGATCATTGACTAAGATTGGACAGACTTCCATGAATCAAAACTTAATGGTGGTTGTCACCAAGTCATGTTCACTTCTTTTTGACATATATCCAAGAATTCATGTGAATCGAACCTTGATGATTGCCGCCCCCAAGTCCCGTTGGAATTCTTTTTGTTGGAACCCTTATGAAGCAAGCCTTAATGGTTGTAGCCACCAAATCCTGTTTGGATTCCACCTAACTAATACCTATTATTATTTTTATTTTTTTTCTTTCCTTTTCCTTTTCTTTTTCTTTTAAATAAATATCTCTACCTATAAATCTAGGGTCGAAATAGAGAGAGAAAAATGTGATATCACTCAAATTACCCTAACGAGTGATTTATACTCTCTCAAATAAGAGGTCGAGTTGTAGTACATAGTGATCGAATTCACATGGAGCTAAGGAACAAATTAGATCTAATAGTTATATGATTAAGCTAGGCTAATAGTTTATACATCGGTAAATAAATATAGCAAAGCAGTAAATAAAGCAGTAAACATGTTGAACAAGACAATTGTTCAGCTTGGCAAAGAGTTGTTTGATGGGAGGATGGTTACTAGATCTAGGGTTTCTATTCAGGTAATGAGGATTTTAATGATATAGAGGCTAATTGTTGGTTGCAAGATATTATAGAACTCAACTGGGAGTACAAATCTAACAAATTCCATTGTATATGCAGTCTACTATCCAGATCTTAGATCTCAACTCTCGTTTACTGATCATAAGAAAGTGTGGATCGATTATTCTATAAGAATATCGATCAATACACCTTTCACAATATCGATCGATTAATCTATTGGATCATCGATCGATATTGCTTCTAGCAAGCTTTACGATCGGGTTGAATATGTGTTCCCTAGGGTTCCAAAATCAACTCTCGTATGTTTCTAGCAATCCTATCTCAATAGAATTCAGTTCAGAGAAAAGACCAAGCGTTCGCAATTGTGCCTAATGATTCTAAGATCAGGGTTATAGTTCATGACTCTAGAACACAAGTAGTAAGAACAATCCTATGATGAATATCACTACTTAGCAGTTCTATATTTTGGGCTAATCCTTCATAATCTATGTGAACCCTAAACCTAACAGGTGGATCTATTCAGGCATGAAGTTTGTCATAGAAATCATAGATGAAAAGCATAAATAATATAAAACCAAAACGAATGGAGTTCCAGGAGGACTCTGAAGGAGTTTCTCCTTTCTCTCCTAACCTAGAACAAGAATCCAAGAAATCTTAAAGAGCGTGTAGCCGTCAACAAAGGCTTATGAATAACATGAATAGGGTTTATGGTCGTCCAAAGGTATTCTGGTAATTTGAGGTTGCTTCTGGGCTTCAGCGGTCATAAAATATGCTCAGCCCATATTCTGGCATCACTGTCACCAATGTTGTGTCATCGATCGACAATCTTTTATCTCCTTGACAGCTTCCTATTGCGAGGCAGACTGACCGCTCTTCAGTAAAACGATTGTAACCTCTGCTACAGGATGCTGATTGACCTCAAACTGGTGGAATTGGAAATCTAACTCAAATCACTATTTTGTGTCAAAAGATGGGCTCAATCTAACGGTGGGAAGATATCCATCCATAGCTAGACATCTGACGCGCCTGTGCAGTTCTGCACCTCAAAAGACTCCAAAATCACCATATTTTTCTAGAACGTACTTGAACCTGTAAATACTCTAAATAGACTCTATTAGACTCTATTTAGTAGTAAATATATATTAAAACACTTATAGACCATGGCTGAAAGTGGGTAAAATCAATGGTCTATCAACTCCCACAGACTTAACATTTTGCTTGTCCTCAAGCAAAACAAACATGCAGTCTCTCAAAACAGTAGGGACTCACATGATGTACAACTTAGAATCATCACCTCTACAATTTTTCAATCCACATCTCGGAAGTCCTAACCACAAAAGCACATTATACCATATCCTAGCTTACCAACCAAATTCACCTAGCCAACAACTTAGCAAATCATGTCTGACATTCCCCTCTACCACCCTCATTTCTTAACATAAATAAAAGTGCAAGCTTTACCTTGGGAGTACCGATCACAGGATGCAAGGATTTTCAAACAAGTATCTGGATCTGTAGGTAAAAGTTAGTTCCTATCTTTTCTCTCTATTAATTTCTCTCTTAAGTCAAAGTCTGCTTCTATTGCAAGTTCATTGACCAAAATTGGACAGGCTTCCATGAATCAAAACTTAATGGTGGTTGCCACCAAGTCCAAAGGCCTAAAAGCCCGATAACGGTAAAAGCGATAAAAGCGATAGAAGCCCAAAAGCCCAATAGCACCAGTCCGATAATCACCCCTGCTCATCGGTCAGAGTGAGGGGTGAGCGACAGGGTAATCACCCAATGAGGTATGAGATGCTACCCTAAAGTCCATGGACCCGGACATAGCACTCCAAATAAATATAATTTAATTCTAATACATGTCAAACACGGCACCTAAAGTATCCAAACAACAAAAAATTGTTCTAGCGAGGCGCGCACTCGCTGCCCACTAAAAGGCCAAAAACATAACACAGCTCGAGATAGTGCTCGGACACCGCCCATGGACGATTTATCGATCCTTCCAGGCTACAGCTCAACCGGTCGACTATAGTTGGCCATAACCTCATACGATCCGGCATACATAAGTCTGTCTCTGTATCCGTCTCCACACAAAAACAATCCTAGCTAAGCATTTACATTAAGTGAAACAATCGATGTTGAATCCTCTAACCACCTAATTTCGATTTAAGCAAAGAACCTAATAACTAAACAAGCAATGACTGACTCGATTTCAAGCAGATAGAACATATTAGAAATAAGTTATACTTATTCGAGGTCCTAAGCCGTATACGAGAAGTTCGAGAATAGACCCTCACCTGAGCAATAGGGAAATGTGGTATCTATGAACTCCAGCTGCTCAAATAGACTCTTAATCTGAAATCAGGGCAAAATTCTGAGTCAGAACGGCTTTCGAACGGTTTAAAACGGGTCTGGTTAAAGTTTACCAAAAAGTCAATCCGCAGGTCAAAGGTCAACCTGGTCAACTCTGACCCAAGCCGGTCAACCCTTAACCAAATTGAAATCAAACTGAACCGACCGGTTTAACTCAGCCGATTTTGATTTTTAATTGAACCAGATCCTAATTAATTGCAAACCGGTTTACTTCTATCCAAAATCAATTTCCAATAACCAACCGGTTTAACCTAACCAACCCAAAATCGATTTAAACCAATTAAACCAGTCAAACCACCAGTTGACTGAGTCACCGAGTTGTCTCACCGGACTTGGCCGAGTTACCGGCGACGGTCACCGGTGGTGACGGCGGCGACGGCGGAGGGTGGCGGCGGTTTACCGGGAAATCGCCGACGGCAGCGGAGAGGCGGCGATACGGTGGCAGCTTCTCGGCGGCGGACGGACGGTGGCCGGGCACGACGGCTCCGGCGAACGATGGTCGGAGACGGTGGCAAGTGGCCGGAATGCGTGGCGGCTCCGGCGGACTCCGATCGTAGCGAAACTTCGGGAAGCTCTAGCGGCTTCGTCCGGGCTCCGATCACGGTGTGGTTGGTGTCTATGGCTTCGTCTCCACAAGAGGAACACAATGTTGGTCTTGCATGCAGCTGAAGCTAAACGGAAGTTATGAAGCTAATGGTTAGGAAGTAATGGGCGATTTACTAAACAGACCCGAAATTGAAGCTAATGCATGTGGTTTCCGTGTTACCTTGGGCGGTTAACGGTGGTGGCGTGCTCGACACAGTCACGGCGTGAGAAGGCTCCGACGAACCCAGTGGTGGCTCAGGTTCTGTAACAATTCCTCATTTCTCCCATTAACTTCTTCTCTCTAAACTTTTCTTGATGATTTTTGGTGAAGAAAACAAAGTAGAGTGCTGAGTTTTTATAGAAAATATCATGGGCTTATGGGGATGGGTTTGGGCCTCGATCTGAATTCATTGGACCAGAATGTGGGTCATTATATTCTTCTTACGCATGGTACATTCAAGCTTAACAAGATCTAAAACTGAAAAGTAGGAAATAACCTAAATAGAATATATTGAGAACACATTTTTCATAACAGTTAAATGAATTAAGTAAACCCATCTTAAATATTTAACAAAATAACTTCTTTTCACTTTCTACTTAATTACTTTTCAAACTCCTCATCCAAGAAGTCTCTCTAGAAAATATTTTAGAGTAATTATTGAATTAACCGATTAGTAAGTTTATAGGATTTCATTTTCCCCCAAAATCATCAGTTATATTGTATTTAACATTTACAGAAATAATTTGAAATCCAAAGTTATTGAGTTCATAATTTGTATTAGTTCTTCGAAATTCTAACTTATTGGAAATATAGATTTAGTCATTAAAATCTATCAAATAAGAAGTGGTGGAATTATAAAAATAACTTATATGGTTAAAAGTTAATGAATAAAAATATCACTTCCTATGATGATGTTATTTGAAATTTCTTACAAAATAAATTCTTCTTTATTTTTCACTTTTACATAAAAATAAAAAAATGAAATCAGATAAATAAAGTTTATTTAGAAATATTATTTTGTATATTTATATATTTTATATAAATTAATAAGTAATAAAAATAAAATTTTAAAGAACATAAATTTTCATTAAAATAAAATTCAAAGGTTTAAATATTTTTTTAAATATTATAAAATTGATTTAAATCTTTTTAAAGAAACTGTAATAATTTTTCAACATTTTATCTTAATTTTAGATTTTCTGGAACTTAGTAGGTGTTCAAATTCTATAAAGTTCCAAATCCAATGTTGTGATAAATTCTGCCTCTTTTTCTTTTAATTAAAAAATTAAATTATTTTTATTGAATTTTTGTTATTTGGCTTTTCTCATCCGCTGCTCCTCTTTCTCTTTAAATAGAGATCATGCAGACTGACATTTTATTCATCATTTGTTTTTCGACAAAGAGAGTGTTATAACTTAAATTCGGTTAAAGAAAATGGCTTCAAAGATAAGGCTCCACAGCTGCAGTGGCAAGTTCGTGATAATGGGAAACGTGTTCAGGAACCAATTGTCACATTACCTCCGACGATAGTTCAGGATAAAGGTGATAGTAGTGGCCTTACCCCTGCTGAAAAAACCCCCCCGGGAAACGAAAGAGTCAAGCTTAGCGAAGGCACTGAGGAAGAGAAATCATCTGACCTAGAGCATGACTCCTCTGACACCTACTCTGGTGAATCAGATGGCTACCACGACGACCATGAGAACTTCATCAGGGTGTTATCCAGGAGAAGTAAGAAGAAAAACCGAGGGGCTCTTCCCTCAAAACACTAATCATCAATGTATATAGACTTTTTTTGCTGGAATGTGCGCGGGTTCAACGTATATAGTCACCGCAGCGGATTTAGAAAATGGTGGAAGCTAAATAAACCACTTTTTGGGGGTATTATAGAAACCCATGTAAAGCAGCCAAAGATTCAGAAGTTCTTAACCGGCATTCTACCTGGCTGGCAATTTGTGGAGAACTACAGTTTCTCGGAGATTGGGAAGATCTGGGTAGTGTGGCACCCTTCTGTCATGGTAACAGTGTTACACAAATCCCTACAATCGATTACTTCAGAGGTCCAACTTCCTAACCAGCCTTCTGCTTATATTATCACCGTTATATATGCCTCAAATGAGGAGGAGCAGAGACGGGAACTTTGGAAGGAGATTATCAGTTTGAGTGATGATCCGAGAATCAAAAACAGGCCTTGGATGGTCTTAGGAGATTTCAACCAAACGCTTCACCCCCAAGAACACTCCAGACCGACATCTCTAAACGTTGACACTAAAACAAGGTTGTTCAGGGAGACTCTATTGGAAGCTGATTTGGCTGATCTGTCATTCAAGGGGCCGACCTTCACTTGGACAAATAAAAGCAAGACTAATGTCATCGCCAAGAAACTTGATAGAGTACTTGTCAACGATAACTGGCTCTCCAGCAACCCGGACTCTATTGCTATCTTTGGGGAACCAGACTTCTCGGACCACGCAGTGGCTACTGTTCTCTTGAAGGCGGCATCGACTAGAGAAAAGAGACCATTCCGCTTCTACAACTTCTTGCTTCACAACGAGCAGTTTCTTGATTACCTTACAGATCTTTGGTACTCTACAAATGTCACTGGATCAGCGATGCTCACCATCGCTAGGAAGTTGAAAATGATAAAGGCGGGTATTCGAACCTTCAGCAAGGAGAACTATTCAAACCTGGAAAAGAGAGTAAAGGAGGCTCACGAGAAGCTACTAGCTGCGCAGCAAATCCTCCTCCTAAGACCAACTGATGCAAATGCGGTAGCAGAGAGAGTGGAGATGGACAGATGGGTAACCCTTTCCAAAGCCGAGGAGAGATTCTTATTTCAAAGATCTCACATAAACTCAATTAAAGGTGGCGACTGCAACTCAGCGTATTTCCACAGACTTATCGCAACGAGAAGGGCATCTAATCATATTCATTATCTCTTAGATGATCAAAACACGAGAGTGGAGGGACAGGCTGCGATCCAAAGCCTCTGCCTGAATTACTTTTCAGACTTGCTAGGCGCAGAGCATGACCCCTCTTCTTTAGACCCTCAAGATCTCTCTCTGCTTTTGCCCTACCGATGCACTGAGGTACAGAAGGAGGATCTTATTAGGGAGTTCACTAGGCAAGAAATTAGAGAAGCGTTTTTTGCTCTGCCCTCGAACAAAACTAGTGGTCCAGATGGTTACCCAGCAGAGTTCTTCATAGGGGCTTGGAGTATTGTGGGCGTTGAGGCAACAGAAGCTATTCTGGAGTTCTTCAGATCGGGCAAACTCTTAAAGCAATGGAATGCAACCTCTCTGATCCTCATCCCCAAGTCTTCTAATGCTGATAGGACTAAGGATTTTCGACCAATATCCTGCGTCAATACTCTATACAAAGTGATATCCAGACTGCTAACAAACCGCCTTCAAGAGATACTCTACAATGTCATCTCACCGTCGCAGTCTGCGTTTATCAAAGGCAGGTTGTTGTCTGAAAATGTTCTTCTAGCAACGGAGATTGTCCATGGTTACAACAGGAAAAACATCTCAAAGAGGGGTATGCTCAAGGTTGACTTGCGGAAGGCCTTCGACTCAATCAGATGGGACTTCATTATCTCTACCCTCAGAGCCATCAACTTTCCTGAGATCTTCATTGGCTGGATTCAGGAGTGTATCACGACTCCAACATTCTCTGTTTCAGTAAATGGCATTTCTGATGGGTTTTTCAAGAGCTCGAAAGGTCTTAGGCAGGGGGACCCGCTGTCGCCTTACCTATTCGTGCTAGCAATGGAAGTCTTCTCCAGACTTTTATCTGCTAGATTTGACTTGGGTTACATCTCATACCATCCTAGAACCGCTGATGTTAATATCTCTCACTTGATGTTTGCTGATGATGTGATGATCTTCTTTGATGGGGGCTCTAATTCTCTGCACGAAATCGCAGAAACCTTAGATGATTTTGCCAGCTGGTCAGGGCTGCAAGTTAACAGAGACAAGTCAGAGCTCTTCGTTGCTGGTCTCAACCCCTTGGAAACTGCGGAAGTCGCTAGATACGAGTTCCCAATTGGTAAGCTCCCTATTCGCTATCTCGGTTTACCGCTGATGCATAGAAAGCTTAGGATATCGGAGTATGACCCTTTGATACAGAACCTAGTTGGTACATTCAGGTCATGGGCTGTTAAAATGTTGAGTTATGCAGGGAGACTCCAGCTATTGTCTTCTGTCATAAATGGAACTGTAAATTTTTGGATGACAACGTTCATATTACCCAAGGGCTGTCTGAAAAAGATAGAATCCTTCTGCTCACGTTTCCTATGGGCTGGAAATATTGAGAATAGAGTCTCAGCAAAAGTGGCTTGGAAAACAGTCTGTCTACCGAAAACAGAAGGAGGCCTTGGCTTAAGGAGTTTCAATGACTGGAACAAGGTGTTGTGCCTGCGGTTTATTTGGCTATTATTCTCGGGCACTAACTCCCTATGGGTGCAATGGCACACCCACCACCATCTACAGAATGATAGCTTCTGGGCATTAGAAAGCAAGAGATCGGACTCGGCATCTTGGAACTCGATCCTCTCCCTCAGACCACTGGCAGAGCAGTTCTTAAAGTGCAGAGTTCACAATGGAGCAAACTCAAAGTTCTGGTTCGATAGTTGGACTCCCTTTGGCCAGCTAATCAAATTCTTAGGTGATTCGGGTCCTAGGGTCTGTAGAGTACCTATCTCAGCCTCCGTTAGAGACGCTACAAATGAAACGACATGGAAGCTTCCTCAGCCTAGATCAGACAACGCTCTCGCTCTCCATATCCACTTAACGACCATCCAGCTTCCGCTACACCAGACAGAATCAGACGTGTTCGAATGGGTAGTCGACTCCAAAGACTGCAAGGGCTTCTCCTCTTCCAAGACATGGGAGGTCCTGAGACCAAGATCACCAAAAAAGACTTGGGCCAACGCAGTCTGGTTCAGTGGAGCCATTCCAAGACAGGCGTTCATCATGTGGCTAGCGAACCTCAACCGTTTACCAACGAAGGTCAGGCTTGCCTCGTGGGGTCTCAATATTCAAACGGCGTGCTGCTTCTGTAACAACCATGAAGAAACCAGAGAGCATCTTTTCCTCTCCTGCAACTACAGCAATGCCATTTGGAGCTTCATTTTTGCGCGATTGGATCCTCTTCGTAGGGCTTTTCTGTCTTGGGAAGAGCTTCTGTCCTGGGTACGAGCCCCCTCTGCCTCAGCACCAACAACGCTCAAGAAGCTGGCCACACAATCTCTCCTCTACAACGTCTGGAGGCAATGTAATTCAGCGGTGCATCTCTCAGGATTCTGCCCAACCCAGACGACCTTCAGCTCCATCGACAGGGAGGTTCGCAACACGATAAGTGCGCGAAGACATAGGAGAAGCTTCAAATCTCTTATGCAACTTTGGATTAGATAACTAAATGTTTCTACTCTAACTTTTTGTGACTGCCTTGTTTTTTCTTTCTTTTTGCCAAGGTATCACAATTTAGGCTTGTAAAACCCTAAACCTTTCATTATATGATATTTACAATTTAGCAAAAAAAAAAAAATGGCTTCAAAGACTTTGATTATGCTGGGTGTCTTTGCAATTCTTCTCGTTGTGTCAGAAATGGCCGCAGCATCTGCACAGAAGTCGGGTACGTAAAATTATTATTCTATATAAAAATAAAAGTAGTTCCAAAGGCTGTGGTGCTAAAGTACTATTTCAAAATTTCATCATACCATTTCGTCCGTTTTAAGTCCAGAAAGTTTGTTTGAATTAATGCTGGTTAATTATTTGGACTTGCTAAGTCAAAACACATTTAAGTATGATGTTGTTATCTACTCCTTCCGTTTTTTAATATAAGTCGTTTTAGAAATTTTTATGTTCTAAATTATATGATTTTTTCGATTTTCTATGTAAAATTTATTAACACTTAGTTTTATATAACTAATGATAATATACTTTCTATTTTATTATTGACTGATTCGTGGTTAGATAAATAATTAATGATATTTTTGTTAGAAAATATAAAAAATAATAATTTTTTTATCTGTGTGCATAATTCTAAAACTGACTTATATTAAAAAGGCAGGGAATATTTGTCTAGTAAAAAAAACGATATGTGTAGCTAGGCGGTGTGAATATCTAACTCCTCCGTAGAGGAACCGGGTTTGTCTTTTCCTGGTAGGCTCTCCAGGAGATTAGCCCAGTTTTATTAAAAAAGAAAAAAAGAAGACGATATGTATGATATTGAAACCTTTTATACGTATCAGGCCATCTCAAATCATTTAGATGTTCGGTCTAAATTTTATATTGAAGGTATATAATGATGCGATTTATCTTTTTTGACCGAGATCCGAAATTATATATATTTGAATAGTTTTAATCGAAATTTATTTCAAAAATCGGGGAGTGGAATGCACATATGCACGTGCTAAAAGATATCTTTGAAATAATATTGAGGTGCTTTGTTTTGGATATGTACGGTGAAAACAGAGAGTGAGGAAACTGTGCAACCTGATCGATATGGTGGTGGCCATGGCGGAAATGAAGGTTACAACGGACGAGGAGGATATAACAGAGGAGGACACAACGGAGGTGGAGGATACAAGGGAGGTGGAGGATATAACGGGGGAGGAGGATACAACGGCGGTGGAGGATACAACGGAGGAAGAGGTGGAGGATACAAGGGAGGAAGAGGAGGCCACGGGGGACACGGAGGAAGAGGAGGCCACGGTGGACACGGTCCAGAAGCTGTTCAGACTCAGCCTGGCAACTAAATCTATCAATACTTTAACCACCATGGATGATTTCATCTATGTATACACACAGTCCTGTATACAACTGTGACATGTATGTGTATATGACTATAAGTAAAACCATGGTGAGTTTGTAAAAGTTACTTAAGTCAAATAAAAGAAATTAGGTGAATAAACTTTCGTAATGTAATGTATCTATGTTCGAGTTATAATATGTACTCTTTGCAAAAATAAAATCGTTTGTAGTTTATGTTGGGAATTTTTTACCAAAAAAGATATAAAATGGCTGAAAAAAATTCTTGTTTGGAGACTTTCCTCTTTTATTTATTTAAATTATTATTTTTTAAATAGAAATTATAACAAAAACAATTTGACACTACCTTTCTAACTAATTATTAACCGAACCTAAAACAATTAGATCCAGACTACCAATCTAATCAAGATCCATTTATGGAGATGATTGTTTGTTTGGTTTCTAGATTTTTAATTTTTAATTTTGTTTTTAGTTGTTGGTTTTTTTTATTTTAGATTTGGATTTTTTTTTTAATTTTGCATTATATTTTAAATTTTTGAAAACCATGAATTATGATTTTATATTTTGGTTAATTTTTTTTTTGGTTTTTGCTTATAAAATAATGAAATGAAAATATTATCAATAGTAAAATATTTATTGTGATATAATAAAATATAATATCATTACCAAAACACACATAAGCCTATTTAAAAAACAGCAAAAACAAATATAATTTTATGTTTAAACGTAAACTTAAAATTTTAATTCTATGTTTAAATATAAGTTATATATACTTTGTTTTATAATTTTACTATATATTATTAATTATTCTTGTTTGAAGTTCAAATAGAAATTTAATAAAAAAATATTACTTACTATGAAAACAACAAATAATACAAAATATTACCACTTAAAATACATTTATTTATTTAATAAATTTATTTTAAAACAGAAAATAATGGAAACTAAATAGATGAACCATAATTCATATATATATATATATATATACATGTATATGACAATACATAATGAAATATCAGTTTTCTGTCGAGTGGAGTCTGGTTACCCAGAGTTTCTTCACACCCGATAATCTAGCTCTAATGAGTTTTTTCTAAAAGGTTTTTATGATAGTATTGAGTTGGAATTGTAGAGGTGCGGGAAGTCACTGGACAATTAGTTATTTACGGGAAATATGGCATAAACATAGACCGGATTTTTGGTTTCTCTCCGAGACAAAACAAGATTTAGTTTACCTTCAGGGTCTTCAGTCTCATTTTGGTTATGATAATTTAGTTACAGTGGACCCGGTTGGTGCGAGTGGAGGTTTGGCATTGTTTTACAATAATGAATACCAGGTTGATATTCTATATACTAGTAATCGTATGATTGATGTTGAAACTTTGGCCCTTGGAAAAAAAGTTTATATGACCTTTGTTTATGGAGAGCCGGTTCAACAGTTACGGGATCAAGTTTGGGAACGGTTAACAAGGTATGGCCTAGCAAGGTCAGAGCCGTGGTTTATTATTGGAGATTTGAATGAGATAACTGGGAATCATGAAAAAGATGGGGGGGGGGGGCATACGCAGTGCAGGATCTTTTGTACCGTTTAATGACATGATTAGGAATACTGAACTTTTGGAGTTCCCAGTCCGAGGAAATCAGATGTCCTGGCAAGGAAGAAGGAAACAAGGAAAAAAGAAAAAAGTTATGGTTCGGTGCCGGTTGGATCGAGCTTTAGCGAATGAAGATTGGGATACACTTTTTCCATGCTCTTACACAGAATATTTGAGAATGGTGGGGTCCGATCATCGACCGGTGGTGGCTTTTCTGGACAATAAAATAACAAGACGGAGGGGAAAATTTCGGTTTGACAAGAGATGGATTGGACAAGAAGGCTTATTGGACTCGATTGCAAGAGGGTGGGGTGAATTCTCAGAGGCGAATCCGGGGGATTTCGTTTCAAAAATTACAAACTGCCATCATGAGATCTCTACATGGCGGAAGAATAATCCACCTTATGGGAAAGAGAAAATTGGAGAACTCCAGAAAGCACTTGAAGTCCAAACGGATAATACTAGAACCCAAGAAGATATTCTAGAGGTCTCAAGGAAGTTACAGGAAGCTTATAAGGATGATGAAGAGTACTGGCAACAAAAGAGTCGTAATATGTGGCACACTTCTGGGGTTCTCAATACAAAATTCTATCATGCTCTAACAAAACAACGTCGTGCTCGTAATAGAATTGTGGGTCTATATGATTCTGATAGAAACTGGATAATTGAGGAGCAGGGGGTAGAAAAGGTGGCAGTGGATTATTTTGAAGATCTGTTTCAGACAACAACTCCTACTGGTTTTGATGGTTTTTTAGATGAGATTACACCCTCAATTACACCACAAATGAATCAACGGCTTGTTCGGTTGGCAACTGAGGAGGAAGTTCGACATGCTTATTCATGATGCATCCGGAGAAAGCTCCTGGGCCGGATGGAATGACGGCTCTCTTTTTTCAACACTCATGGCATATAATAAAAAATGATCTATTGGAAATGGTCAATAGTTTTTTGGCATCGGGAAATTTGGACACAAGGTTAAACACTACAAATATTTGTCTGATTCCTAAAACGGAGAGACCCACAAGGATGACTGAACTCATACCTATCAGCTTATGTAATGTAGGATACAAGATTATATCTAAGGTATTATGTCAAAGATTAAAGGTCTGTCTTCCATCACTGATCTCGTAGACGCAATCGGCTTTTTTTGCTGGATGATTAATATCAGATAATATTCTTATAGCTCAGGAGATGTTCTATGGTTTGCGAACTAATAAATCGTGTCAGGATAAATTTTTGGCAATAAAAACGGATATGAGCAAAGCTTATGACAAAGTTAAATGGATCTTTATCCAAGAACTACTAACCAAGGTGGGATTCGGCCAGCATTGGATCCAATTAATGATGTAATGCATTTCCTCGGTTCAGTATAAGGTTTTATTGAATGGACAGCCAAAAGGACATATAATACCACATAGGGGATTACGTCAGGGGGACCTTCTATCCCCTTATCTGTTTATTATGTGTACGGAAGCATTGGTCGCAAATATTAAAAAGGCAGAACGAAATAAGCAACTAACGGGTCTAAAGGTTGCTAGGGCCTGCCCCCCAATTTCCCATTTATTATTTGCATACGATAGCCTTTTCTTTTGCAAAGCTCAGAAGGAAGAATGTCAGACAATTCTTAGGATTCTCAAAGAATATGAAGGGGCTTCAGGACAACAAATAAATTTTGAAAAATCTTCGATTCAATTTGGACACAAGATTGCAGAAGCTACACGACAGGAAGTTCGAGATATCTTAGGTATACATAATTTAGGAGGAATGGGGTCTTATTTGGGCATCCCAGAAAATATGGGAGGATCAAAGGTGCAAGTTTTTGGATTTGTTCAGGAGCGTCTAAATAGCAGAGTAAATGGTTGGACTTTTAAGTTTTTCACCAGAGGGGGTAAGGAAGTGATTATAAAATCTGTGGTTATAGCCTTGCTAAACAATGAAGAAATTAGTTAGTGCTGTAGCACAGTTCTGGTGGAGTCCAGGGGGTAACAAGAGAGGTATGCATTAGAAATCATGGGACAAACTGTGTAGCTCTAAGGACGATGGAGGTTTGGGATTCAAAGATCTCACAGATTTTAATACAGCTATGCTTAGGAAACAATTTTGGAGATTAATGGACAAACCGAATACTTTATTTTCTCGTGTATTCAAAGGGAGATATTTCAGGAATGCTTCACCCCTGGAACCCATTAGATCATACTTGTCATCTTATGGTTGGGGTAGTATTGTCTCTGCTAGATCTCTGGTTAGCATAGGACTAATCAAAGGGTGGGAACATGATCATCTATATCAGTATGGAATGACCCTTGGCTTCCATCCACTCGCCCGAGACCAGCAAATAAAAATCAACACAATCTTTACCCGGACCTAACAGTGGATGCTCTTATCGATGGAACGTCACGATCATGGAACCTACAGGTTATTCGGGCTCTGGTGGATCCGCAAGATGTGAAAATTATTCAAAGTATTCCTATCAGTAGATCTCATCTAGAAGACCGGAATGGATGGCATTTTACAAAGAATGGAAAATATAGGGTTAAATCTGGATATGAAGTGGAACGAGTATATCCGGATAGAGAAATAATGCCACCCCAGTTTGGCCCTTCGATAACACCTTTGAAGACGTTCTGTTGGAAGTTACGCTGCCCACCCAAGTTGAAACATTGTTTATGGCAACTATTGACGGGATGTATAGTGGTTAAGAAAAATTTGAGGTCAAGAGGAATGCAAGGAGATACTGTTTGTGACCGATGTGGTGCTCCCGAGGAATCAGCTAATCACGTGTTTTTTGAATGTCCACCGGCGGTTCAGGTCTGGGCACTTTCACGGATCCCGATGAATCCAAATATTTTTCCCACTCAATCTTTGTTTACCAATATGGATCATTTATTTTGGAGACTTTCTCCTGAAATGGAGGATCATTCATTTGCTTGGATTCTCTGGTATATATGGAAAGGTAGAAACAATAAAGTTTTTAGCAATTTGGATATGGACCCGAGAGATACTCTTAAACTGGCAGAAATGGAATCGTTACTTTGGGTGGAAGCACAAAATTCTCAGACTCAAGACATGGAACGCACCCAAATTCATGTATCTTCGATAATAACGAGTATACCAGGTAGATGGTGTTTTACAGACGGATCTTGGAAAAATGAGGATAGCTTTTCAGGGCAAGGATGGTATAGTACCCTGGAAGGCTACGATGGACTAATGGGAGCAAGGAACACGAGAGCGAGTCAGTCGCCACTACACTCAGAGATAGAGGCCCTTATATGGGCAATGGAATGTATGAGGAATCTTAGACAAGCATGGGTTACTTTTGCAACAGATAGTGCTCAATTGGTGAAGATGGTGTCGGAACCAGAAGAGTGGCCAGCCTTTGCAAGCTATTTGGAAGACATAAAAGTTTTAAAGAGGAGTTTTAACAGCTCAGAGATCATTCATATACCACAGACACAAAACTCAAAGGCGGACAGTCTCGCACGCAGTGCAAGAAAGCAACCGTCATTTGTCGTCCATATGGATGCAGAGCTATCGGGGTGGTTCGCAGAGTCTACATGAGTCTGCTTTGTTTGCTGACAAAAAAAAATGACAATACATATTTAATGTAGATCAAAAATGGCAATACATAATTTTTAAAACATATAAAAAAGTTATATTCCAAAAATATTCTATGTGAGATTGGCAAGTGACTGAGTTGATCTGGACTGGGCCTGTCGTTGACAACTGGGCCTGGACGTCAATAATAAAGAAGAGCGATAAAGATTATGCTCGGCCTCTGGTGAAAGAGTGAAACCCAGGAGCTGAAGTTACATGTGCATATAAAAGGAGAAGGATGAGAAGCAGAGGATAACACCTCATAACAACCTAACAGCCTCGTCTTCTTCTCATGTTATCCAGGTACCGAAGCAGATGATTCTGCCATTGTTGTAAAGAATCTCGTGTAACACTCCAAAGAGATAACGAATTCCAGGTACCGATCCTGAAGGAGATGTACCCAAAATCTGGGGAACTCTAAAACTTTGGGTGTTTTCTTGTCAATTGTTTTCTTTCGTGTTGCGTTCTGGGTTTTCGAGTGTGTGAGTGGAGTCGCGATCTTCAAACTACGAGAGACGTGAGAGATCGATAGAATCAAAGCGTTCGATAGTCAAGAGAGATCATTGAGATACAATACAAGTGTGTATCAGATTATTCTACAAGTGGTATCAGAGCTAGGCTAGAGCATTCAAAGGATTCAGAAGACATGATCGAGGTCCGGATTCAGAAGAACGATCTGGTTCTACGAGGAGTAAAGATCGAGGAGCACCAATCAACGAGAAGAGGTTGATTGGGATTATAAAGGAAGTTCAATTCTACTCTTATACTAAATCGATCTGATCTTGAATCTTTGGTTGTGCATCTAGTTGTTGTGGGATTGTTTTCTTGGTTATCTGCAAGTGACAAGAAGCGAGGAATCACACATCAAAGAGGATGGATCCGACGCCAGGGAGGTTCGAGATCGAGAAGTTCGATAGGAACGGTGACTTTGGACTTTGGAAATTTAAGATGATGACACAGTTAGCGATTCAAGGCCTGGTATCAGTACTTTAGAAAGAAACCACTTTTGAATTTGATATAGCAAAGCTAGAGGAAGGTGTCGAAGTAAAGAAAGACCTAAAGAAGGCAGAAAGATATCTAAGAGCTAGGAGTCTATTCACCACTTGTCCCAGTGATTTGATCTTGATGAAGATTATGAATGAGACTATATCTCTTAGAATGGGGAAAGAATTTGAGAGAGACTACCAAACAAAGTCTTTGCCAAACTGAATATATCTCAAGAAGAAGTTTTCTTGCTTCAGGATGGAAGAAAATAAACCAATGGAAGAGAACTTTGACTCTTTCCTAAAGCTTCTAGCTGATTTGGCAAGTATCAAGATCGACATCTCAGACGAGGATCAAGCCATTCAACTACTCTCTGGGCTGACTACAGCCTGTGAGCCATTGGTACATACCATACAATATGGAACCGGAAAGACATGCTGACAGTCAACAAAGTCATCACTATGGCATACTCAAAAGAGGCAGAGATAAAGCAGAAGGGGTTGACAACAAGAGGCATACACTCAAAGGGTCTTTACAGTGAGTCAAGGGGAAGAACATCGACCAGAAATGACTCAAGAAATAACAAGCAATGGAACAGCAAACGAAAGAGCAGATTCAGGTCAATAGGAAAGTAGAATGTAAAACAAGATAAAACTTGTTGGATATGTGGAAGCGATGGACACTGGAAACGAGACTGTCCAGAACACAAAAAACATCTCACTCCTCAAATTTAGAAAACTCAGCAAACGTGGCAAAGAATCTTCCAGGGTTAATAGCCCTGACAGACAGTCTGATGGTATCAAATGAAGAGTGGGTGTTGGAATCAGGTTGCACTTTTCATATCACGCAACAAAGGGATCTTCTATCAGAGTTTGTGGAATATGACGGGAATAAAGTGATGATGGGTCACAACTCATTGTGCATAGTTTGAGGAATGGGAAAAATAACCATAGACAACAAAGATGGATCATCGGTCACATTGAGTGAAGTTCGTTACATCCCAGATGTTGGACCCAATTTTGGGTAATACCTTAACGGGCCACGATCAAAGTGATGTGCTGTAAGGATCAAAACCCGTAGCAAGCAACCGAGCTCAAAAGCAAAGAAGTCGAGGCCCCCAGAGATCGCGGAGCGGTTACTAAGATCGCGGAGCAGTTACAAAGGTCGCAGAACAGCTACAGAGATCGCGAAGTCGACTCGCTATAAAGAAATGAGAAGGGACATGAAGAAGAACACGTTGAAAACCCTAGAGAGAGAGCTACACACATACATCGACTTTGTTTTCTCCTGTTCTTAGATCCTTTTCTTTAACGATCTCACTTGTGTAATTCAATCTAGTTCAACTTATTGTATTCGGTCCTATTCATCAATAAAGTCCATTTTTGCCTACTGGAAACTATTAACATCGTTGTTTTCTAAAGATATTGTTGCCTACATCTTTTATCTTCCCTAGATCAAACTCCCGATCACTTTCAAATACTTAGTGTAGATTTTAGGTTCTACATTTTGGCACCGACTGTGGAAAGATAAATGAAAAACATCTTTGCTAAGAAACCGATCTAAGTTTCCTAAGCGCGACTATGGATCCCAACCAAACCACCCGAACCATGATATATGGTGTTTTTAGTACCATTATATGTGTGCTTTGAGCTAATTCTAAGTCCTAATTCGTGTTTAATTGATATCATTCCAGGTTTGGAGCAGGTGAAAGAGTAAAGAAGAGAGATTCTGGAAGTCGGATGCCGTTTTGAAGGATTCGATGCGGAACAGTCATCTAGAACAACCCGAAGGTTGTTCCCGAAGAGAACAAGCGTTTGACTGTTCCCGATCATTAAGGAAAGTTCCAATTCTGGAAGTTTGCCCTAGATTCCACTCTCTCTTATCTCTTTACCACCAGCGCCTCCATATAAAAAGGCCTATGCTATCATTTCTTTTTCGGACGCTAGTTTTTGCAAGAGACCTATAACTATTTTCTTTGGATTAAGCAACTTGTAAGGGAGAAGGCTTCATCTCTCATTCTCACGAGAAGATCATCCTGAACCCTTGTCTTTCTACTTTATTTTATATGCAGTATTATTCAGAAACCATGTTTGTGTCATCCTGCTTTATGATTGAGTAGTAGGCTAAGCTTGCTTAGGGTTGTAGGGTGTTAGCCGCATGAACTGTCGATCTCTGATTTAATCACCTAGCTAACCGCTTAGGAGATAAATTGACATATATTGAATGAGCTTTGTATCCCTAATCAGCGAGAGTAGATATTAGGGTATTACGTGAACTAATCAGATCTTGTCTCTAAGGCTTGTTATCGTGTCTTGTTCCAAGTGAGAACTTAGGATTCAAGACCGATATGCAAAGGGAGCAAGACCACGATAGTGGATTGTTCTAGCCGAGTGATCTGAATTCTAGAGTGCACCTCATTGCACTTGAATAGTTGTTCAGTTCTGCATTGACATCCGATTAATAACCCTAAGCCGGCTTCATTTAAATCAAATTTGAACCATCTAGGTATTCTAGTTACTTGCGTCACAATGAATTCCCAAAACCCCACTTGTTTCTCAGCTTATTATTGAACTCATAAGAGTAAAAAGTAAACTGGTCCTCAGGATTGAATCTCAAATATTACAATTACCACTGTTAACTTGACAGTAGCAAGGATTCATTTTTAGTGTACCAAGTTTTGGCGCCGTTGCGACGGGGACTAAGCTTTACCTTTCTTTTTCGGTTTAATATTTAGTGTGAGATATCTAACTTGCTTTATTTCTTTGTTGGAACAGATGATCCAAGTGCATGACCAGTAGACATACTCGGAGCAAAGCACAAGGACCACTACATCAACTGACCAACAAAGAACTCACAAGATTAGAAAGACAGAACCGTCAACAGCCAAGAACAACCAACACCAACATGGGTGATCACGTCAACATGGATGACCTCACTGCTGCATTGGCACTCATTCAACAACAAATACAGACTCAGCAACAACAGATGTTGCAGATGCAGCAAACCATCCAAAATCAGCAACAAACTGCTGAGGACCAAGCAGCCGAGAACGCCACACGAGAAGAGCGTGGTGCTCTTATTAGGGAGCGAAACCTTCCGCCAAACTTCGCTACTAACTTCTCCCCCATCAGCTCTCCACCCTGTACTCTACAAGATTATGAGATCAAACCTGCACTGGTAGGTCTGGTACAGAAGAGCACGTTCAGCGGCCTCACTTCAGACATTCCAATGGACCACATAGAGGCCTTTGAGAGGATCTGCAATTTCTCTTGCTCTAATGGAGTGCCACCAGATTATGTCAAATGCTCGCTGTTCCCATTCTCTCTTGAAGGGAAAGCTTCTCGCTGGCTGCAATCTCTCCCAACCGGTTCTCTCACCTCATGGGACCAGGTTCGATCAGCATTCCTAAGCCACTTCTACACAAAGTCCAAAACCACGGCTCTAAGGCATAGAATCTCCAATTTCAAGCAGAAATCTGATAAACCTTTCATGAAGCTTGGGAAAGGTACAAGGAGTACCAGAGAGAGTGCCCACACTATGGGTCTGATGATGATTACATATTGGAGGTGTTCTATGATGGAGTGAGCTATGTGTTCCGAAACACCCTTGATTCTTCTAGTAACGGAGACCTCATGACTCAAACCACACCTAGTGCGTTCGCGTTGATTGAGAACATGGCTTCAAGTTCACTCAACAAGAACAAGGAGCACGATCGCTCCAAAAGTGTGAACAATATAGATGATCTTGCGGCGAAGGTGGACCAACTGCTTAAGGGAAACCAGAGCCAAGTTTTCATAATGGAAGAAGCAACTCCTAAGAAGAGTGCAGGCGACAAGGCGTTTGAAGCTGAACAAGCAGGAGAAGATCAGCAGGAAGTGAGCTACGTAAATGGGCAAGGGTGGCAGCTAAAGAACTACCACCCAAACCCTAACGTAAGGAACAATCCACAACTTTTCTGGCCTAAGCAGGAGAAACCGGTTGATCCGGCACAGAGCAGTCAAGGTCAGTATGCGGGGTATCAAAAGAACTACCAACCCCGAACCTATTTTCTAAGCCAACCATAGAACAATCAACCTCAGATGCAGAAGCACCAGAACACTCAGCCTGCTACTTCCGCCTCTGTCGCGGTTCCGCAAGATGAAACAAAACTATGTTGCAGCAGCTACACCAAGGACAACAGCTCCAAGGGAAAGCTCTAAACCAGGTTACTACCGAGATTAATACCAAAATGAACCATATGTTTGGAGATTTGAGCACCAAGTATGATAATGTCGCGAGCCATATGAGACACATGGACATTCAGATAGCTCAGACTGTTGAGAGTGTCAAGAGGCAGCAAGGTACTCTACCTGGTAAAACAGACAAAAATCCTAAGGAGTGCAATGCAGTTCAGCTAAGGAGCGGGAAGCAACTTTCCAAGCCGGAGAAGAGGAGGTTCACCACGGCTGAGAAAGGGAAGCAGAAAGAGTCGGAACAACTACCAGCCGATACCCTGGCAGTAGAGGGGAATACAGAACCAGCAGTTGAAACAAGTTCACCAGGGCCAGAACAACCAGCTGAAGCTGTTCGCCCAATCCCAGAGGTTGTTCCTCCTCGCGAATACATTCCTAAAGTCCCTTACCCTGTTCCAGCAAAGGGTACTCGTAAGGACATAGAGGAGATGAAGTGCAGGAAGATGCTGGAGGATCTAATCGTCCGACTCCCCCTGATGGATGTGATCCAAATGATGCCCTCCATGCGCAGCTTTATGAAAGGATTGATCTCAGG
This sequence comes from Brassica rapa, assembly GCF_000309985.2. Classification (NCBI taxonomy): domain Eukaryota; kingdom Viridiplantae; phylum Streptophyta; class Magnoliopsida; order Brassicales; family Brassicaceae; genus Brassica; species Brassica rapa. Next base: position 6,137,991 of record NC_024801.2, on the reverse strand, counting down.
AAAAATATCAGAGGAGAGCGAATTCATGACAGTTTCTAAGGAGTGCAGTGCAGTGCTTCATAACAGATAGATAAAGAAGCGAGGAGACCCCAGCAAGTTCGTCATCCCTATCCAGATTGGGAAAACAGTTTTTGCATGCTCCTTGGTTGATCTTGGATCCAGCGTGAACCAACTAAGATGTCCTTGGTGTTCTACCTGGTAAAACAGACAAAAATCCTAAGGAGTGCAATGCAATTCTACTCTGTAGAACTGCATGCCCTACTCTGTAGCTCGACGTCTAGGATACACGCATTTCAAACCAACTAAGATGTCCTTGGTGTTCGCAGATAGATCAGTCAAATCTCCGGTCGGTATTCTAGAGGATCTCCAAGTAAAAGTTGGAAACACCTCTGTTCCAGCAGACTTCGTTGTTCTGGAGCTGGAAGAAGAGTCTAAAGATCCTCTCATCTTGGGAAGACCATTCTTATGTATTGTTGGAGCCATCATTGATGTGCGACAGGGGAAGATTGATCTGAATCTTGGGGACATAGTTATGCAATTCGAGATAGATGAGTTGCTAAAGAAGCCGATGTTGGATGGGCAGACCTTTGAGGTTGATGAAGGGATTAATCCGCTCCAACCTCGCGAAGGAATGATCGAGGAGATTCTTACCGAAGACCCACTGGAGCTTGCATTAGTAAGAGCTGAGGCCGAGCAGAGTGTCGTAAACATTGATGCACATGGGTATGCCAAGATGCTTGACTCCACAAGGAGTATGGGAAGAATGGTAGCGAGTCTAAGCTGGGGGAGGAGAGCAACAGGGACGACACCACCCCAGCTGGAGCGACCCCTACACCAAACTCGCCTGTTCTGTCGAACCAACCAAAGGACCCCTGGAGCGAGCTTAAAGCTCCCAAGGTTGAGCTAAAACCCCTTCCTAAGGGGCTCAGGTACGCTTTCTTAGGTCCAAATTCCACCTATCCTGTCATTGTGAATGCTGAACTAAATAATGTGGAAACTGCATTGCTTTTGTGTGAGCTTAGGAAATAACGTAAGGCATTAGGATATTCACTAGCTGACATACCTGGCATTTCACCTGATTTATGCATGCATAGAATACAACTAGAAGATGAATCAATGACTTCTGTCGAACATCAGAGGAGGTTAAACCCGAATCTAAAAGATGTTGCTAAGAAAGAGATTATGAAACTTCTTGAAGCAGGTGTGATCTATGCCATATCTCATAGTAAATGGGTTAGCCCTCTTCATGTAGTACCTAAGAAAGGTGGGATCACTGTTATCACGAATGAAAAGAATGAATTGATCCCTACTAGGATAGTGACATGACATCGCATGTGCATTGATTTCAGGAAACTAAATGCAGCAACTAGAAAGGATCACTTTCCACTCCCTTTTATTGATCAAATGCTTGAGAGATTGGCTAACCACCAATATTATTGCTTTTTAGATGGTTATTCAGGTTTCTTACAGATCCCTATCCATCTAGATGATCAGGAAAAGACGACGTTCACGTGCCCCTACGGAACGTATGCTTCCAGGAGAATGCCATTCGGCTTGTGCAATGCGCCAGCAACATTTCAGCGCTGCATGATGTCAATCTTTACTGACCTGATTGAAGACATTATGGAAGTTTTTATGGATGATTTCAGTGTCTATGGAAGCTCCTTTAGTGTCTGTTTGTCAAAATTGTGCAGAGTACTAAAAAGGTGTGAGGAGAAACATCTGGTGCTCAATTGGGAGAAGTGCCACTTCATGGTCACAGATGGGATTGTTCTGGGGCACAAGATCTCCGAGAAAGGCATTGAGGTGGATAAGGCAAAGATCTAGGTGATGAGGAGTTTGCAACCACCAACAAATGTGAAAGCCATCAGGAGTTTCATGGGTCACGCTGGGTTTTACAGACATTTTATCCAGGATTTCTCAAGGATAGCGAGACCACTCACCAGACTGCTCTGCAAGGAGATCAAGTTCGATTTCGACAGTGAGTGTCTAGCTGCGTTCCACACCATCAAAGGAGCTCTAGTCAGCGCACCTGTTGTGCAACCGCCAGACTGGGATCTCCTCTTTGAAATCATGACTGATGCAAGCGACTTTGCAGTTTGAGCAGTACTTGGGCAGCGCAAGGATAAGAAACTTCATGTGATCTATTACGCAAGCAAAACTATGGATGAAGCTCAGTGCAGATACGCTACGACAGAGAAAGAACTTCTGGCTATTGTTTTTGCATTCGAGAAGTTCAGATCCTACCTGGTGGGATCTAAGGTGATTGTGCACACAGACCATGCTGCTCTTAAGTATCTGCTCACAAAGAAAGATGCGAAACCGAGGTTGTTAAGGTGGATTCTTCTCCTCCAAGAATTCGATCTTGAGATAAAGGATAAGAGAGGAGTCTCCCAAGGCTGGCATTCTTCAACAATCGCTTAGACAAAATCACGGCGAGAATGGGGTTGCAGACCACCTGTCCAGAAGGAATATTGAGGACGACACAACTCTTGATGAAGAACACCCAGTGGAACACATCAACGTGGTTGGTCTGCGTTTCGCGGAACAACCTCTGGGAATCACATCAGACTGTTCCAGCATCGCAGAACAACCTCTGGGAAGGAGACCCGATTGTTCTCACATCGCGGAATATCCGGTCAAAGTGATCCAAAAGCAGTACTCTAACCTCCCGTGGTTTGCTGAAATTGTGAATTTTCTAGCTGCTGAAAAGCAACCTCTTAATTTCACCGGAAACGACAAGAGGAAAATTTTAAGGGAGGCGAGGCATTATGTTTGGGATGAACCGTTCTTGTACAGACATGGAAAGGATGGCTTATTCAGAAGGTGTGTTCCAGAGGCAGATATTCCCGGAATCCTACATCACTGCCATGGTTCATCTTACGCAGGCCACTTCGCTACATTCAGAACGGTTTCCAAAATCCTTCAAGCAGGATTCTGGTGGCCAACAATGTTCAGGGATGCTCACGCCTACATAGCCAGGTGCGATGCATGCCAGCGACTTGAGAAAATCAGCAAGAGGAATGAGATGCCTCAGAATTACATTCTAGAGGTTGAAGTATTCGACGATTGGGGAGTCGATTTCATGGGACCATTTCCTCCGTCCTTCAAGAATGAGTACATCCTCGTCGCCGTAGATTATGTATCTAAGTGGGTAGAAGCGATGGCGAGCCCTATGGGCCTACAGAACAGCCATCATCTTTCCGAGATTTGGAGTGCCTCGGGTGGAAATTAGCGATGGTGGAACACACTGCATCAACAAGGCATTTCAGGGCCTCCTGACGAAGAATGGAGTAAAGCACAAGGTGGCAACCACATATCATCCACAGACGAGTGGACAGGTTAAGGTTTCCAATAGGGAGATCAAAAGCATCCTCCAGAAAACTGTCAACACGTCACGAAAGGACTTGTCACTTAAGCTGGACGATGCACTATGGGCCTACAGAACAGCCAACAAAATGTCGCTAGGGACGACCCCCTATCACCTGGTATATGGTAAGGCATGTCACCTCCCTGTCGAGCTCGAATACAAGGCTGCATGGGCAGTCAAGCTACTGAATTTTGACATCAAGCCAGCAACCGAGAGACGCATGATTCTAATCTTGAGCTGGAGGAGATAAGGCACCTCGCCTATGAAAGATCCAAAATTTACAAGGAGAAGACCAAGGCCTACTATGTCAAGCGAATTATTGCGAGACATTTCGAACCCAACGATAAGGTCTTGCTTTTCAATTCGAGGCTGAGATTGTTCCCAGGCAAGTTAAAGTCTAGGTGGTCGGGGCCCTTCACTGTTAAGGAAGTTCGACCCTACGGAGCCGTTGTGTTACTGGACAGAAAAGGAGACGAGTTCGTAGTGAACGGACAGCGCGTCAGGCATTACCTTGCTGACTCCACCATCGCAGAGGGAGAAGAGTCCTAAGCGATCCCCCATTAGGCTGATCCAAGTCAAGCTAATGACTTTAACCAAGCGCTTGGTGGGAGGCAACCCACTGGTTAGTATGTACATTGATTTCCATAGTTTATTATATTTCTTTTCAGATTTATTTTGTAGGTCAAAAATAAGAAAAAAAAGTTGGACTCTTCAGTCAGAACAACCAAAGAACTGTTCTTCTGGTAGAACAACCCATTGACTATTCCATGTAAGTGTTCCGAACCAAAAAAAAAATAAATAAATAAAAAAATTCGGGGGTAGTTAGGGTTTTTCCTATTTAAGGCTTCACCCTTCCACTTTCCCCTTTCACTGTGCCGCACAGTGACCCTTCCCCCTGCGATTTTTAAGCAACCACAAAATCTTTGATTCTCAACCGTTTTAAGTGGTTTTGGCTTCTCACTCGTTTGGAATTTCGAGTTCTCTCTGTCTTTGCAGTTCACTTCACCAGTTTCTACAGGTACGAGGCTCGACAGTCCCCATCCAAATCGCAAAAACTCGATGGCCAAAACTAAGCAATCCGCCAAGTGAAAGAAAGCTACATGCAACACGCCACCCCCTCAAGCACATCAACAAACCTCTGCGACCTACCCATGGCCCCGGGAACAAGAGGGTGAACCAATTGATCTCGACAGCCCATTGCTCTTGGATTTCAACTGCGAGGGGTGGGATAAGGGGACAGCAGCGCGCTACAACGCCATCCTCCGGGTTGACATGTTACCCACTCGTTTCTGCCACGCGGAGACTTTGGCTGATCTTGGGATCGACGAGGACGTGTTCGAAACGCTGCACACCATCGGGATAGCTCCTATCTGCTATACAACACACGAGCTCTACCCAGGCAAGAGATCACTTATCTCAACTTGAGGAATGTTTCGCACAACTGAATTCCCATAACATGAAGCTCAACCCGGTAAAATGCAGATTCGCCGTAGCATTGGGAGAATTCCTCGGATACCTAGTCAAATCCCGTGGTTTCGAAGCTAATCCAAAACAGATCAATGCATTTATCGAGATGGATTCACCCAAGAATAAACGGGAAGTCCAGAGATTGACCGGTAGAGTCGCAACACTTAACCGATTCATCTCAGGTCGACAGACAAGTGCCTACCTTTCTACGATATCTTGCGGGGGAATAAAAAATTTGAATGGTCAGAAGAGTGCGAAAATGCTTTTCAACAGTTGAAACGATACTTGGCCACTCCTCCAATTCTCGCAAAACCTGTCGAAAGAGAACCCTTGTTCTTATATATCGCAGTATCAGCAACGGCTGTGAGCGGCGTCTAATCAGGGAAGAGCGCGGCGAACATCAACCTATTTTTTATATAAGCAACACATTGCTAGATGCTGAGTCAAGGTATCTGTTGATGGAAAAACTAGCATACGCAGTTGTAACTTCGGCGCGAAAGCTAAGACCATATTTCCAATCACACACAATCGTCATCCTCACGACTTTCTCCCTACGGACGATTCTGCACAGCCCAGTCAGTCGGGCCGACTAGCCAAATGGGCAGTCAAGTTGACCGAGTACGATATCGAATATCGACCGAGTACAAGCGCGAAATCCCAGGTACTCGCAGATTTTTTAGTCGAACTACCAACAGGGACCGTGACCAACGGGGACCGTGACCAACTGGGACCGTGACCAACAGAGACCGTGACCAACGGGGACCGTGACCAACGGGGACCGTGACCAACAAGGAACCAAATTCAACCTGGTTTCTTCACGTGGACGGATCCTCATCTAAGCAAGGATTGGGCATCGGAATCCGCCTCACTTCACCAACCAGTGAAATCTTAGAACAATCATTCAGATTGGAATTTCACGCATCCAACAACGAGGCCGAGTACGAAGCACTCATTTCAGGGCTACGTTTAGCTCACCGATTGAGGATACGTAACATCCATGCCTACTGTGATTCTCAGCTAGTTGCAAGTCAATATAGCGGAGAATACGAAGCGAGGGACGAAAGAATGGATGCGTATCTCAAACTGGTCCAGAATCTAGCCAAAGAATTTGATTGCTTCGCTCTTACGCGAATCCCCCGTTCTGAGAACGTCCAAGCCGATGCTCTCGCAGCCCTGGCATCGAGTTCCGACCCAGGTCTTAAAAGAGTGATTCCGGTCAAATTCATCGAACACCCGAGTATCGCACCACCAATCATCATCAACCTCATCGGGGATCAAGACGACGATGTAGAAGAGGTCGCAGGACAGCCGGAGGAGAAATCAGAACAATCCAACTACGGCTACAATACGCCATGGCTGGAAACGATTCGAGCCTACATCACCGATGGAAAGTTACCTCCCAAAAAATGGGCGGCCCGTAAAATCTGAACGCAGGCCGCGCGTTACGTAACGGTCGACGGTGAAATTTACAAATGGAAACTTTCCAGACCACTCATGACGTGTTTGGAAGGACAAAAAGCGAGAAACGTCATGGAAGAAGTCCATTCTGGGTCCTGCGGAAACCATTCCGGTGGAAGGTCACTAGCAGTAAAAATCAAACGCCACAGATACTACTGGCCAACGATGATCGGAGGATTGTGAGAAATTCGCACGAAAGTGCAGAAAATACCAAAAGCATGCTCCGACCATCCGAAAACCAGCAGAAGTTATTTTTTTTCATCACGTCGCCGTATCCTTTCATGTGCTGGTCCATGGATATCGTCGGACCCCTTCTCAATTCAAAGCAAAAGCGTTTCCTCTTAGTCCTCACAGATTTCTTCGCAAAGTGGGTAGAGGCAGACTCGTACGCAAGTATCAAAGATGTTCAAGTTGAAAATTTCGTATGGAAAAACATTATTTGTAGACATGGAATTCCTTACGAAATCGTAACTGAGAAAGGATCTCAGTTCATCTCCACCCGATTCGAAGCGTTTTGTGAAAAATGGAAGATACGACTAAACAAGTCGACTCCCAGATACCCGCAATAAAACGGACAAGCCGAGACGATCAATAAGACCCTTCTAGACGGACTTAAGAACCGTCTAGACGCCAAAAAATGCAGGTGGGTAGACGAACTCGAGGGAGTCCTCTGGACACATCCCACAACCCAAAGACGAGCAACAGGAGAAACACCTTTTGCCCTCGTCTACGGGACATAATGCATGATTCCCGCAAAAGTCGAGTTCCCTGGTGTGTGAAGGAGATTATTGCCCGAATGAGAAGAGCCCAATAACGCTATGCTTCTAGACGATCTTGACCTCGTTAACAAGCGCCGGGATCGAGCGCTCGTCTGAATGCAGAATTACCAACACGCAGCCGCAAAATATTATCATTCCAACGTACGGAATCGCAGATTCAACGAAGGAGAGTTGGTTCTTCGCAAATTATTCCAAAACACCGCTGAACAAAACGCGGGAAAACTTGGAACGAACTGGGAAGGACCCTACAAGATCGTAAAAGTCGTTCGACCAGGCTCCTACGAGATAGCCAACATGCAAGGCGTAAAAATCCCGAGAACCTGGAACGCAATGCATCTCAAAAAATACTATCACTAAATAAACCACTTCGCAACAACCAAACTACGAGACGGCTTGATCTCCATAAGGGGTACGTAGGCAGTTTGTCGAAAGACGAATTCAGCTGTCCCCCCTATCTAAAAGGGGGGGGGGGAGTGGGTACGTATACTCGCATACTCCAAAGTTCAAAATATCCCACCACGCCCTCGATATTTCTGAAACTTATACCCTTCAAAACCGAGCAAATCATCTTCATCCAACAAATTATATCCGAGTCCTGAAAAAACTCGCAAGTAAACCAGTCATTAGGGACAAATCAACCTCCGGCGCTGTTAGACATTGCAAAAATCGCTAAGAAGTTGTTTCCCATCCGACAAAACGAAACTATTGAAAAATGATATACGCACTAACATCTCCGCAAAACACATATTCTTCGCGAAGACCCAAATGGTAATATCTACCACAAGTTCGTTGCTGATCACATCGAACTCTTAAACGTCCTAAACAGAAACAGCATCTCACGAAGATGACCCTCGTACATCCGACACAAGGATAATATCGCTACAAAAGAAATCCGAAATTTTGGTCAAGCACTTCCAGTTGGCTTAAAAGTCGTCTCTGGAGAGATGCTCGATTTGTATCAGACAAGTCGTATAAGCCGAGAACATATCGCGGACTTTAAATCGTTACGAGTCAGGTTAAAATCACAGCAAGAAAATCAATAGTCGGCCAGTCACCGCATAAATCTTAAAACCGAAAGTAAACCTAGGTCTTACCCTAAACCCATCGCACTGGTCTTAACATCTCAAGGCATGATATCGAAAAGAAGACATGAGATCCTAAAACATGTCTCGATGCTTACATTTGACGTCTTCAGATATCCCGCAAAATTAGGATTTCGCGGAAAACGCTCGAAACAGATCGCGAATAAAGCATTTCACATCGGAAAGAGATATGAGACGACAACTCATAATCCGCCTTCCATACACTTACTCACGTAAACGCAAACTGATTATCCATTCATAAAAAAAAATAACAAAAGCCGCAGAGCGGCAGGGAATCAAAGCCACAAACGGCCAGTCCCGAAATATAAAACAAGGCGATACAAGGCCAAAACATAAACATAAACAAAAAAAAAATCTCTCACGAGAGATCGTTACCATGGCCATCTTCTGAAGTCAAGCCTCCTCTTCGCCCATCACCTCGTCCATGCTCGGGGCCGCGTCGCCTCCATTTTCCCCGACCATGGGATCTTTCCCCTCTGGGTCTTTTGAACACGTCGGGAGGAAGCACGCGGATTTCAGGTCAGCCAGGACGAGATCAAAATCCCCATCTACGGCCGCCGAATCTCCCTTACAATCGGACAACCTGGTCTCTTCGGCCTTTAAGGACGGAGGAGTCTCCCTCTGGAGTGCGCAAACTATAGCCATCCCGCCCTCGACAGTCACCAAGGCCAAATCTCTACTGCGGATGCACTCGAGGGAGCCAATAAAGGCAGAGATCTTCGCCAAATGCGCCTGGAACTCAGCTCGGAGCGCATCCTTGGCCTCTTCGATCCCTTCGGTCGTCGATCCTACGTCATTCTCGATCTGACGTTGAAGTCGACACACCTCCGAAGACTTGGCCTTCCTGGCCTTCTTCTCCTTAAGTAGAGAGCTACGTAGCAACCAAGCTCGGGCCAAGCTCGGTCGCTACGTAGTGACCGAGCACGTACACGGCTCGGTCTCTACGTAGCGACCGAGCTCTCTTAAAACATCGACACAACACGAATCCATGCATTCTCGTCTACTCTTTAATGCTATCTCCCAAAAACCATAGCAAAACCATTTCATGTTTTTCGTCACTCGGAGTCATCAATCGAACTTTATGATAAAAACCGCAGGAAGTTTGTTTTTATCGAAGAAACCGTAATAAACGTCTCGAGTCAAAGACGGCCCAATGAGGGCTAAAACGCAGCTCGAAGCCCACTTATGATTTCTTAACCAAAAGCCCATAAGCCATATGATGGTTTATGCTTGGTTCGTAAGAAAAGGATAAATGTCAAGTTTCCGCGGATAAATCTGAAGTTTCCGAAGATAATCACGAAGATTGGAAAAGACGGAATATCTCCATTTTTAAGCTATGACGGCTTAAGGGCAGAACGGGAAAAGCGTAAACCGACCTAGGAGCGAGTATATAAGGAGTCCTAGGTGAGAGGCAGAAAAGAGAACTTTTACACAGCAAACTTATCACTTAGAACAATTAGGCAACTTTTCGTATTTGTTATTTCGAGCTGCGACTCAACTAGATTTTGCAGTCTTAGGTTGTTAGAACTAGGGATCTCGCCGACAGCTTTCATAGCCTAGGCTTCTACCTTGTTGTAACGCTCATATGCGAATTCGGAATAAGACATTTTTTGCTTTTTTTACGATTTCTTGTTTTATTATTGTTTTCGTTTCGTGTTCTGATTGCTTGGCATGTGGTTCTAATAGATATTCGGGACCTCTGGGAAACTAGGGTACTCCCTTTCCTAATTTAAACATAAATCGACAGTGCGAATTTTGGTTCCCACAGTTTGGCGCTAGTTTGGGCCCCCTCCCACATGTATGACTTCATCTTGTCGGGAACAATCATCGGGATCAGCCTATCATAGGCATGTCGAAGGAAAAGGTCTTCTAGGGTTAGAATATTGCCTTGGCGGCTGTAGAACTTGTGAGGTCTGTTTATGGACGTCTTCCCCCCCCCCCCTTCCTCCTTAGGTTTAGAAACCTATATTTATAGTGGAGGTCGTGCCCCCTCCTAGGGTTTGGAAATATTCAATGTATCCTTAGATAATAGAATATTTCCAATTTTCTTAAGAACGGCCTATATGTTGGAATACTTCCTTTTTCTCTTGGATTTAAGAGGATCTCTTCGTGTCTAAGGTAGGAGAAACCATTCAACTTGGAAGCCAGAAGTCGGAACCCGGAGGCGGGACCCTGACCAGGGGGCAGGACCCTGGAAGCTGGAGTCGGGAACCTGGAACCCGGGGGAAGGAACCTGGAACCTGGAGTAATCTCTTCATGGAATTTTTTCCTCAACAAAAAGTTTGAGCACTCATGTGAAGAAGCTAGAGATGCAGGTTGTTCGGACATGAGAAGCTGTTAAGAGGCAGGAACCTTAACAAAAAGGATAGAAGATGATGTTATGAGACACCACGTGAAAGCCATCCTTGGGGATGATTTATAGCAAGTGGTGAAGGAAGAGAAGCTGCAAGAAGGAGATTTCGAAGTAGAAAGTCTGATGAGTTTCCGCGGATCACATTGGTGTCGATCGACGCCAAGCCACGAACATCGATCGACATGTGTCATCCAAAATCGATCGACGTCCTCTCCTGGACATCGCTCGACAACACCTACGGAATACATCGCATCTTGCAAAGCTGTGAGGATCATGACTTGTGAGGAATTCGCAGCAAAACACCCACATCCGCCCAGCCCTATTGATATACCTTGGATTTGACCCATTTTTATCCATGGTATATTATTATATTACAATATATATATATATATATATATATATATATATATATATCTATACTTTCTACTCTTCTAGGTATGTTTTCAGGTTCAGGTGCATTTCGGAGTAAAGCTATGACTTTGGAGCATTTTGGAGCATAAAGGACATTTCACCCGAGCTGACCACTTAGAGGTCGACTAGAGGAAGAATAATCGATCGATGCGCATCAGTGCTGACGATCGATATCAGGAAATGCCTCGACAGATGAAGATTAATATCGATCGATGTACACAAGTACCATCGATCGATGTCGAGACACCAGACGCGACATTTTGGATTCAGCAGACTTAAAGACCAAGGCTAAGCCAAATTACCAAAATGCCCTGACGAGTTTTTAACATAGTAGAATATATACTGCCTAAGTTTTGACGGCAGAGAGAGCTTTTCTTTTTTAGACCTATTTTTGTTACAAGTTTCATTTGGAGAGAAGATCACTTGTGATTGGAACTCCTTGTTTCATTTTTTTATCATCTATTCTATGAGTGTCTATTTATCTATTGATATAAATTGCTTTGCTATGTCTGAGTAGTTCAATTGTTAGATCCAGGGTTCAGATAGGTTTGTGGGATTAGCCCCAAACTATAGATCTGGCTTGTTGTGATATTCATGATAGATTTGTATTCATTGCTTGTTTTAGCCTAGCTAACTAGAACTTGATCATAGAATTGCATATTCAAGCACACTTGTTATCCCATCCTGACATCTATCTATCATATTAGGATTGCTAGAGAGGGCTAACCGCCAATTTAGAATCTTAGTAGAGCATTTCATACTCGCGCATAGGCCTGGCTAGAACCCGTCGATCGATGTCCTCAACTGACAATCGATCGATGTTGGCAAAAGTGTATCGGTCGACGTCTTAATAGACTATCGATCGACACTCTCTTGTGTCTACATCTAACCAGTGAGACACAAGATCTAGTCTGTTAACCAGTGGTACATGCGACAGCTGATCACTGAGTTAAGCGAATGAGCTCTAATATATCATGCATGCAACAGTTAGGCATCTATAGGAATTATAATCTCCAACACCTGAATAGTGGCCCTGCATCTAATATCATTTCCAACTTAAGTTACATTTATCATTTACTCGCTAGTTACTATTGCTATTTTATTTAAAACATTACAACCTTTAGAATTAATAAGCACTAGATTTAATTGTTCCCTAGCTCCTTGTGGATTTGATCCCTAAGTACTACATCTGAACCTCTTTTGATGAGAGTAACACTCCTTAGGGTAATTTGAGTGGTATCAAATTTGGCGCCGTTGTCGGGGAGCTTTGATCGCCATTAGATTTAGTTTTATTAATTCTTATTCTTTTCTTTATCCCCTTTTCTAACAATCTTTCTTTTTCTTGTCTTTTCAGGTGCATGCCCAGCGGTACCAGAAACAACAAGGAGAAAGACTTGCTGTTCTCAGACGATCCTGCTCATTTGGAACGCACCATCCGTAGAGGTCAACGTTCCACATCGCTCAACGCAACCACTTTGTTGTCGATCGATACACACAACAAACCGTCGACCGACACCAGACCGTCATCGTCGATCGATCCCAATCGTTTGACAACGATCGATACTACACCGCGTACGTCGATCGTTACCGTGTCGTCAAAAATGGTAAACATTATTATTCTAACTCAGGATGAGAACGGAAACCTGTATGACCAGGCTGGTCATCTGCGTAATGCAACATGTCAGAAAATAGATGCTCAGGGAACTGTAATCCCTGATGCTGATGCTACAGGAGCTGCTCAACCTGTAGATGAGGACGCTCGATCGAAACCACTGGCCGACTACAATCACCCAGATGAGTACTATTCCAACAGATCAGCGATTCGACTTCCGGAGATCCAGAAGCAGAATTTCAAGCTGAAGCCTCAATACTACACTCTCGTGTCGCAGATACCCTACTCTGGGTTACCGCACGAGCATCCTATGGACCATTTGGAACGGTTCGAGGATCTAATCGCTGCCATTCGGATGGAAGGAGTCCCCAAATATTACCTGCTGTGCAAGCTCTTCAGATACACGCTGAATGGAGAAGCGATGCATTGGCTTAGGCAGCAACCAACAGGATCTTTAACATCCTGGAGAGACATCAAGAATGCTTTCTTACGAAACTTCTTCGATGAGGCGCGCGCTGAAGAACTTCGGAACAAAATTTCCACATTCTCGCAGAAGGCTGGAGAGTCTTTCAAAGATGCGTGGATTAGATTTAGGTTTTTCCAGCGAGACTGTCCACACCACGGATTTAATGAAGTGCAGCTGCTAAGCACTTTCTTTCGAAGTCTCGCCTTACAGTATCAAATGGCTCTTGATACGGCGAGTGAAGGAAACTTCACTACTCGGAATCCGTTGGAAGCTGTGAGACTTATCGAAAACCTTGCTAACAGCAGCAGCACCAAAAACACTGACTTTGAACGGAAGAAGTCTGTAGCCTCCACTACAAAAAAAGTCCACATTGATAGCACAGTACGATAGCTCGTTTTACCGAATTGCTATTGTAAGAACTCTAAGAAAAAAAATTTAGTTTAATAGCGCTATATAATTGCTATGATAGTTTTTCATTAAGCGGGAACCCAAAATTAGCTATTCCGCGTACACACTTAGTAAAAAATCATTAATCATCTCACTTTCCCTCTCTCTAATCGTGTTTTCCCTCTATCTTCCCTAATTTTTCCCTCTTTCTCACATAATCCTAATTTTCCCCTCTTTCCATTAGACCTCTAATCGAGTTCCGCCTCTCCCATCCGCCAATTAAAGCTCCGTCATCCACCATTCCGATACCATTTCCGTCCCTGAAGGTATCGAAGGTCGCCATTACGCCATCTCTGTGTCGATAGTTAGCTCAAATCCGTGTTGTTAGTTAGCTCAGCTCTTTCCTGATTTGATTTCATCTCATCTCTGTGTTGATAGTTAGCTTGATTGTCATTGTGTTGTGTGAATCAGTTTTCGTTTTTGCTTAGAATCGTAGTAGATTTGTTCAGAATCGTTGCGTTGTGTGGTATTATAGTATTCTGAGTGATTATACTGATGACTTTGACTGCTTTTACTATGAAATCGAGGACAAGTTCTGAGTATTCTGAGTGATTATACTGATGACTCTGATGACAATTTGTCAAAAAATTGTTAGTGAAGTTTCAGTTTCAGTTTAGCAATATAATGGTGGATAAGGCATGGGTTCATCTTAGCAGGTACTTAATTCGTTTATTTTTGTTATTATTTGATATGTTTCAGTATGTGTTGAGAGACTTAACTCTGTTTATTTTTGTTTTGCTTTTCATGCTCCATTGCAGAGTTGATCCTGCGTATGAGAGAGGGGCTTCAAATTTTGTACGAGATGTGGCTGGAGGTCAGGGAGGAACTGATATGATTGTTTGTCCCTGCATTGACTGCCGTAATATTGATCGTCACTCAGGAGCTGTGGTAGTTGATCATCTAGTTACTAGGGGAATGGATGAGTCTTACAAGAAGCGGTCTGATTGGTATCTTCATGGAGAATTGGAGTCTAGAGTTGTATCTGAAAGCAGCACAAGTCAGTGGAATGATGAGATCTTCGGGTTATACAGAGCCGCTGAGTGTTTTGATGAAGAGTTAGCTGGTACTGGAGAGTTATCTGAGATGGCAGAGGGAGACGACAAGAAAGAAGATGAATTCTTGGCAAAGATAGCTGAAGCAGAGACTCCGTTGTATCCGAGTTGTGCATCACACAGCAAGCTATCCGCCATTGTTTCTTTATTCAGACTGAAGACACAGAATGGGTGGTCTGACAAGAGCTTCAACGATCTGCTTGAGACCTTACCGGAGATGTTACCAGAGGATAATGTGCTCCACACTTCGTTGTATGAGGTAAAGAAATTTCTGAAATCCTTTGATATGGGCTACGAGAAGATTCATGCATGCGTCAATGACTGCTGTCTATTCAGAAAGAGGTACAAGAAGCTTGAAAAGTGTCCAAAATGCAAGGCTTCAAGATGGAAGACCAATATGCACACTGGCGAGAAGAAGAAAGGCGTCCCACAGAAAGTATTACGTTACTTTCCCATCATACCAAGACTGAAGAGGATGTTCAGGTCTGAGCAAATGGCAAAAGATTTGAGGTGGCACTTCACCAACAAAAGCACTGACGGAAAACTTCGACACCCGGTTGATTCAGTCACATGGGATCAGATGAATGCAAAACACCCGGCCTTTGCAGCAGAAGAAAGGAACCTGAGGCTTGGTCTTTCAACTGACGGATTTAATCCCTTCAATATGAAGAATTCGATGTACAGTTGCTGGCCTGTTTTGCTAGTGAACTACAACTTGCCGCCTGACCTATGCATGAAGAAGGAGAACATCATGCTTTCCTTGTTGATTCCTGGTCCACAACAGCCTGGTAATAGCATCGATGTGTACTTAGAACCCCTCATCGACGATCTAAACCATCTGTGGAGCAGTGGAGAGGTAACCTACGACGCTGTAAGTCGTAGTACTTTTAATCTTAAGGCAATGCTGCTTTGGACGATCAGTGATTTCCCAGCTTATGGGAATCTTGCAGGCTGTAAAGTTAAGGGGAAAATGGGGTGTCCGTTATGTGGAAAGAAGACAGATAGTATGTGGCTAAAGTTCAGCAGGAAACATGTCTACATGTGCCACAGAAAGGGTCTGCCACCAGCTCATAGTTTTAGGGGAAAGAAAAGGTGGTTTGATGGAAAATCCGAACAAGGAAGAAGGGGTAGAATACTGACAGGTCGTGAAATTTCTCAAAATCTGAGAAACTTCAACAATGACTTTGGAAATTTTAAAAGATCTGCAAGTAAGAGGAAAAGGATTCAGAGTACTGAAGTAAGCTCTGATGTTGAGGCTTTATCCAGTGAATCAGAGGAAGAGGAAGAGGAAGAGGAAAATGTTCAAGTAGATGAAGATGAGATATCTCGGTGGAAGAAGAGATCAATCTTCTTCAGACTACCATACTGGGAGGTATTAATTTTTCTGTTTCTGTTGATGAATTTTTCTGTTTCTGTTTATGATTTTTTTTCTCTGATTTAAGCTCAGATGTTGAGTACTGATTTTTTTATGTTTTTTCTGTTTTACGTAGGAACTTCCTGTGAGACACAACTTGGATGTCATGCATGTGGAGAGAAATGTGGCTGCGAGTTTAGTTTCCACATTGTTGCACTGTGGGAAATCTAAGGATGGTCTTGCTGCTCGCAAAGATCTGGAGGATCTTGGTATTAGGCCGGAGTTGCACCCTAAAATCCAAGGAAAACGAACATATCTTCCTCCAGCACCGTGGTCTTTGTCTAAGGCCGAGAAGAAGATCTTTTGCAGACGACTATTTGACTTCAAAGGGCCAGATGGATATTGCTCAAACATTTCAAGAGGTGTTTCACTAGATGACTGTAAAGTATCAGGTTTGAAATCTCATGACTATCATGTTTTGATGCAGCAACTTCTTCCGATCGCGCTTAAAGGATTGTTACCTAAAGGACCTAGGCTAGCCATTTTGAGGTTGTGCGCATTCTTCAATATGTTGTGTCAGAGAGTGATTGATAGGGAGAAGCTGTTGGTTATGGAAGCTGAGATTGTTGAGACTCTATGCTTGTTTGAAAGATTTTTCCCTCCAAGCTTCTTTGATATCATGGTCCATTTGACTGTGCACCTAGGAAGAGAAGCCCGCCTTGGTGGACCTGTCCAATTTAGATGGATGTACCCATTTGAGAGGTATTATTTATATGACTGTTTTAAATTTTGGCTATACTCACTTTCACTAATCAATCTACACTTGCTTTCCTCTCAGGTACATGAAAGTCCTCAAAGACTTTGTGAGAAATCCTGCAAGACCTGAGGGATGCATTGCTGAGTCGTATTTAGCTGAAGAATGTATCAGATTTTGCAGTGAATTTTTGAAGAAGACAACAAACGTTGAAGAAAAAACAGACAGAAACACAGAGTATGAGAACAACTCCATCTTAGAAGGTCGTCCAATATCCAAGAGCACTTCAATTACTCTGACTGAAATGGAAAAGAAAATAGCACATCTTGCTATCATCCAAAACATGGCTATCGTCGAACCATACGTAGAGTAAGTATCTAAACTCACTTGTTTTTATTTGTTTTCTGATTAACCAACTGATCCATTTCTTGTGCTTTAATTTTCTTACAAGTGAGCATCTACAGTATTTACAAGACACATATGCAAAATGTCATCGAGATGCATCAACCTTATGGAGTATGCACACAAAGCATTTCGCAACTTGGCTAAAAGAACAGGTTACTGACTTGTTTTTATAATTCATAGTTAAGTGGACATGTTTTTGACTTGATTTTACTTTGTTAGGTGCCTCTTGATTCTACCGAGCATGAAGAAACACTTAAGTGGATAGCTTATGGTCCACGTTGTTCTGCAAGGTCTTATACAGGATTCATAGTTAATGGGCAGAGGTTTCACACAACGTCAATTGATAGAAGAAGTCAGAATAGTGGGGTTTATTATGAGGCTAGAGCAGTCTGTAGATCTAGTGCTAGAGATACATCACAGGTCGTCGATCTGGTTTCTTATTACGGCAGAGTAACTGACATCATTTTGATTGATTATAATGTCTTCTATGTCCCTCTGTTCCGGTGTGAATGGGCAGTAAAGGGTAATGGAGTGAAGATTGAAGATGGTTTCACCCTTGTTAACCTCCATCATAGTCAAGCATCCTTTGCAAGTGATCCTTACATTCTAGCATCTCAAGCAAAGCAAGTCTTTTACTCTCGGGAAGATGAGTCATCACACTGGTATACTGTTATGAGAGGTCCTTCGAGAAGATACAGTAAGGAAGATATTCAAGAGGGGACTGCAGACATTGGGCCATTGCCTTCAAATATCGACATGGAAGTTGACATTGATGAGGCAGAGAACGTCAGAACTGATTGTGAAGGCATATATGTGTGAATCGTATCCTTTTTTATTATTTTCATTGTCTGTATGTTTGTTTGGCTTGGTCATTGTCTGTCTGCTTGTTGATTGTTTGATTGGTTGGTCTTGGTCTGTTTGATTGGATTTATCAGTGTGTTAGCTTGGAATTAATTCTTCCTTTCATAATTTTTTTCAGGTAAATTGATATGGCCGGTCCAAAGAAAAACAAAAGAGGAAGGA
The DNA here is from genome assembly GCF_000309985.2 of Brassica rapa. Taxonomy (NCBI): domain Eukaryota; kingdom Viridiplantae; phylum Streptophyta; class Magnoliopsida; order Brassicales; family Brassicaceae; genus Brassica; species Brassica rapa. The sequence continues at coordinate 6,119,937 of NC_024801.2, read as the reverse complement.
AGCCAAAAAATAAAGCAAAACAAGCAGATGATGATGTTGAGTTCGTGTGTACTTTGGTACCAGGTCAGCAACATGAGATAGAAGCAGATACAGGTGAGCAGCATTTGGCAGAACCGCAAGATGAAGATGAGCAACCTGAGACACAACCACAAGATGAAGATGAGCAACCTGAGACACAACCACAAGATGAAGATGAGCAACCTGAGACACAACCACAAGATGAAGATGAGCAACCTGAGACACAACGAGATGATAGTGAGCCTGACGGTGAGATCGGACAGACTACAGTTCCAGAGCCAGAAGATTCAAACTCCCGTAAAAGAAAGCGTGGACCAACAATGATGAAAGACATAGCTAAAGATCCAAACAGCAGAGTGCATGTAGATTTCACTTTCATGGGAGAACCTTACGGTCCTGGTTCTGTGAAATTGTCTTCATATTTAGGACCATTGGTAAGGGAACATGTTCCTGTCACAATTGAATGTTGGAAAAAAATCACCGAAGATGTGAAGACAGTGCTCTGGAAATCGGTTCAGGTACAATTTCAATACTATGGTATATGCAAATTAAATAAGTTAACGATATATACTACTGATTTGTTTACTATGTGAATGCAGGCAAGGTTTGAAGTTGATGAGGAATATCAAAGAACTGCAGTGCTTAAGCAGATGGGAGGATTATGGAGGTCATCCAAGTCACGCTTAGTTACTCAGATTAATGCAGCTGACAATAACCAACAAAGGATGAATCTCAGACCGAAGAACGTTCCCCCTGTTGAGTGGCGCAAATTCGTTAAGCTGAAAACTAGCACTGAATTCAAGGTATACATTTAGAATTGAGTAAGATCTTTATATGCTAAGTAGATCACATATTAACATATCATATTATAGGCTCTGAGTGATAGCTACAAGGAGAGAAGACGCAACCAGATACCTCACACATGTAGTCGCAAGGGTATGGTGAGACTAGCAGAAGAGATGGTAAGCCTACATGCTAAATGTTCTTTCATTATAACTGATGATATAAGGCTACTGATATATAATATTTCCATAGAAAAAAGGTTCTGCCAACCCATCTGAAGTGTCGAGGCTTAAAGTCTGGGTGAAGTCACGTACCAGAAAAGATGGGACTCCGATTAACACGAATGCCGCTGAGAAGATTGTGAGTTACAAACATGATGATCTCTTTTACTGATGTTGTCTTCTAATTTTTTTGGTTTGTTTTCTGATGCACAGCGAAAGGCAGCTGAGATTGTGCAAGGTACTAATCAATCATCTGGCACAAATCAAGATGAAGATGAACTCAACCAACTGTTAGGACCTGATAATCCTGGTCGTATGAGAGCAATGGGCAGGAATATGAGTAAGACCAGATTAGCTTGCTTCCAAGTGAAGCACAAGTCTATTTCTGAAATGCAAGAGAATCAGATTCATCTCCAGGCAAAGGTTAATGAGTTACAAGCTGAACTTGCGAAAGTTAAAAAACAGGTTAGTCCCTTACAAACGTTTAAGATTTATGATTGTGAAAGGACCTAATAATAATGTTTGCTTACAGAGAGAAGACAATGAAATGGGTGAAAACTCGGCTGCAAGAGTAAGTCATCAATTGTATGTAACAGATCAATGATTTAGTTCTTATGTTTCACTCACATATTTTCAACTGAACATGTAACAGAGTGTGAACACAAAATCACAAAAGAGGTGTCTTCTTATTGATTGGGCTGATGAAGATGGGAATGTTGCTGAGGGTCGTATTGTTTCTTCAGACCCAGATGATATAGTGAATGAAAGTAGATTAGGCCCTATGGATGCTAAAGTCTTGGTTGATGCTGCTACGGAACCTGAAGCTTTCCTGTGGAGACCTTCGAGTAATATGTGCACAATTAAGGAAGCTGTAGGACACGTTATTGCATGGCCTAAGAATAAATGTGTTGAACTAGGTCAGGGGCTCCAACCAGAAGACATTGCACCACTGGTAAGGGTTTTTGTAGCATTCTCATAGTAGTTAAGGTAATGATTTGGTCTTTGATGAAATTTTTTCACAATGTCTTTCACAGGGCTCGAGATCTAACTCTCTCAACAAATGCAAATTACTGGATTTATCTGATGATAATTTAGTTGTTGGTGAAGGACGTTGGCAGACACAAGAACCGAATGCATTGGTGAATGGACTTCCTCTCGGACCGAAAGCAGTGAAAGTGTTTCTTGATGTGGTACATGAAAGTGGTACATATTTATGGAGGCCGACGATGGATGAGGCATATCTTGACGACTGCTTATCCTCTTTTATTTCATGGCCTGCTCGAAAAGTGGTCTTTCAAAACCCACCAGAAGCACCAAGACAACAAGCATCTGTAGGAAAAGCAAGAGCTGCAGGTGTAGGTTCTAAGTTTCCTACTGAAAAATCAGGAGCAACAACTTCTAAAACTCTGAATGAAAAGTCTCAATCCACAATTCAGGTAATATTTTGCCTCTTCGAAATCATCTTGTGATATAATCTTGTTATATTCTTTGAGATGTATGAGTTTTAGATGGTTTCTATTGTAAACTTGTCAGCTTAATCATGGAGCTATGACAGTGAATCAGAAGTGCAAATTGATGGACATTGGTGAGAGGAAACGAGTTGTTGCTGAAGGTCGTGTGCATTCAACAGACCCAGATCAAATGGTCCATTTTGCACGCTTGGGTCCTAATGCAGCTAGAGTGTGGGTAGATGTTGTGAAGGTACATGATGCAGAAGTTTGGAGGAAATCAGATGAAATTGAGTCTGTGAAAGATGCACATGGTTCGTCAATTGCATGGCCAATTGATAAATTGGTCATCTTTTAGTCTGATGTAAGTGTTGTGCTTTGCGTTTTTAAACTGTAAATGGTAATTGCTTAACTGATGAGTATTGCTTAACTGATGAGAGGTATTGATATTTTGCAGCCTGCAGGGGGAATGAAGAAGTTTGGTCCAGAAGTTGCTAGTTTTAAACTTATGTTTGGTAATCAGCTTATGTTGCTTATTATGTTCGCTTATGTCTTTCTGTTCTGAAACTGAATGTGTGATCTTTATTTTCTTAAGACATATGTATGACGTTTATGAATGGTTAAGTTTTAAAAACGATTAAGTTTTATTATAAGATTTCAGATTGAAAACCATTTTCGAGAACCAAACCATAGCTCTGGAACAAGTCAACAATAGCAAAAAATAAACTGTTATAATCAACTATCATAGCATTAAAATAAACCTACGAATTACATTACTATCGATTTGTGGGAGCTATAAAAAATTTTAGTACAACAATTACAAACAGCTATTGTACTATACATACATATAATAGCACAAAATATAATAGCAGTTGGAAATTGCTATTGATGAAGGACCTATCATAGCACGGAAAATGAATCGTAAATATATTATAACAAAAATAAGCGTGCTATAGTGGAGTTAATAATATCACCCAGTTATTGTTACCATATCCACACATTTCGTAGCATCAAGATAAAACGCTATCATAGAAGGGTACCCTACGATGGCTGCCGATGACATAGCATTTATGAATTCGCTATAAAAGGTCTACTATAGCATATTTTCCGCGCTAAGAATATACATATTTCTTGTAGTGCTCTATCGGGAAGGAACAGATGGACGAAGTAAGAGCTAAGTTAGATATGGTGCACAAGCTTCTTAGGAAGCAAGTCTGTTCAGCTGAAGGAGAAGTAGCAGATACAGAAGGAGAAGAAGGTGTGAACTACATCGGAGGTACCGGATTCTAGAAATTTGGAAACCAGGACGGAAACAGAAACTTCTTTGGAAATGGCCAAAGAAGTAACCAAAGTTCACAATTTCAAAAACCCTTCAACAACAGCAAGAGCTACTCGAACTCTTACTATCAAAATCCACCACCCCAGACTCACGAAAGCAAGATCGAAGAAATACTTGATCGAGTACTGTTGGGAAAACAACAAATCATCGTGGATTTCAACGGTAAAATAGACTTTGCCTACAACAATCTGAACACCAAAATCGAGACCTTAGGGACTCAGGTGAGAAAACTTGAAACCCAAGTAATTTAGACGGGCGAGACTATTAAGAGGCAAGAAGCTTTCGCTAGTGAGGCAGGAGCCGACAAAGGGAAACACCACGTAAATGCCATCATAGATGACGAATTCTGGCAAGTGGTGAGAAATGAAAACCTTGAGGAAGGATATTTCGAAATCGAAAGCTCCATGAGTCTCGGCGGATCCCAATGGTTTCGACCGATGTCGATGAACTCGCATCGATCGACAGACCATGATGAAGATCGATGGACGGATTACTCCAGTCATCGATCGACGTCGTCTGCCAATTCGACTGAATGCAATGCGGTTCGAATTCTAACTCATGAAGAATTCGCAGCTAAGCATCCTCACCCACCCTCCCCTTTCTATGAAAAAATCGATCGATCGGTTAACTCAACCATCGATCGACAGAGTGAGTCCGACGTCGATCGTCACAACACACCTCCCATCGATCGACAGGCACCTCTGACATACCAAATGCGGTTACCCTCAATCGATAATGATTACATCAATGCACTCAGACCACCACCTAAACCATTAGCAAACCCACCCGAACCAAAACCCAACCCTTTAACTAGTTGAACAGAATCTGTTCAAGAAGAACAAGAATCTGAAGGGAGAAGGTTAAGGAAAAGAAAGGAGAAGATTCCTAAAAACCTTAAGAGCGAAGCTAACGATAAGGAGATGGATGGTTTTACTAAACGAGTCCTCAAAATCCCAATCGAAAAACCTTTTGATGAAGCTTACTTCACACACCAATTGTGGATGTTCTTCAGAGAAACAAAGGTAATTGAGGAGGACATTAGGAGAATGTTTCATCAAGTCAGAGGAAAGATGAAACACAGGATCACATTGACGAAGAAGAGTGATCCTGGGAAGTTTACAATACCATGCATAGTCAAGGGTGTTGAATTTCCCCATTCAATGTGTGACACAGGAGCATCGGTTAGTATCCTCCCTAGGATTATGGCAGACCAGCTTGGTTTGACCATCGAACCCTCAACAGAATCCTTCACCTTCGTGGATCTTTTAGAGAAACGATCCGGAGGCATCATAAGAGATCTGGAGGTACTGATTGGTAATGCCCTTGTCCCTGTAGATTTTCATCTTAGACATCGAGCTTAATTGGAACTCTTCACTTCTGCTTGGAAGATCTTTCCTAGCTACAGTAGGAGCTGTATGTGACATGAACAAAAACAAATTGTGTCTAACGCTCATAGACCCAAACATCCACTACGATCTCATCCGACCTAAGAGAAAGGTAATTAATCTTGTGGATTATGGGAAAGAACTTGGCTTCATTGGCGCATGCCATTGTGGAGCAGAGTATGAATCCGAGTACGAAACAGAGTACTCGGAATCGATCGACACCCCAACCTTTCCATCGATTGATTCCAATGTGTCAATGGTGACCGATGACCACAACAACACGTCACTCGACGTAATGCACCCACTTGACCATTTCGCTTCACCTAATCATTGTTACCAACATTTTTCCTTCCAACCTCCAACCAGGAGAGGACATGATGATTATTCCATAAGCAGTTGGGTAGACAGTGGTTTCCATGAAAGTTTTGCTGGCAGTTGACACTGTAATTACTTCACCTCATGAGGAACATACCGAGGAATACGATGAGGATTACTGGAAAGAACGTGCAATAGAAATGTCTTTGCAGGATGAAAGACTTGAAATACACAAGTTCACCAACACGTTTCCAACATCGTTCGACGCTGTGCACTCCACATCAGTCGATACCCACCGTCGTCCAGCAAAACAACCGCTCACATCGATCGACCCACCGAAAGGAAAATCAATCGATATTGGCGCCGCAGCGAAAATTCAGGAGCAGGAGAATATTCTCTCCCTAACCAGGTTTACAAATACCTATATAAATCGTTTTGCACCTCCGAAACCACCTACACACATAAGAGCAAACACACAAGCAAATAAGATGAACACTCTTCCTTCTACATCAACAGAAAAGTCCATGAAGAGCAATCATCTCAAGAACACAAGTTCTGCAGAAATTACTCTGCCAACGATCGATGTAACTGTATCTACATCGATCGATACTACTCTAAACCCTAATCTCTCTATTTCTAAAATGAATAATTATGCAAACATTGATTACGGTTTTCTAACACCTGATGAATTTGGTATTTTCAGGGATCCAGATGGCAACGCACGTGCAATGGATGGAAGGATTTTACAAGTGTCCAGAGAGGACATAGCACACATCCTTCAAGTAGCCAATGGACCTGACAACCTGTTCTCACAGCAACGTGGCACTCCAGACGTCATTCTAACAAATCCTAACAACCACGCAGGAGTCGCCACAACAGAGATCAACACAGATCTATCACGCCAACCAAAAGAGCAAGCATCGATCGACGGTACAACGGAGACATCGATCGCCATGGTAACACCAACGTCGATCGATATGGATGATCCGACGTCGATCGATATGGATGATCCGACGTTGATCGACAGACGCTATGAATTTGGGAGCCGCGCTTTCGACATGTATGGAGCCAGAAAGTTCACTTGGGAACAAAGGGACGAATATGGAGTCTATAGAGATGAGCGTGGACACGCACGAAGCGCAGCTGGTGAGATGATACCTGTCACAAAGGACAACATCAGGAAAATACTGGAAAGAGCATCTCTTTTTGAAGAGAGCCACATCTGTCTTCCAGAACATGCCACTTCCTTCACACTCACAAGACTGGCACCAGAACTCTACACCAAAGAAGAAATCGATGAAATGGTGTTTGGTATTTGTGGAGCTCATGAGAAACTGGGAGAGGAGCTCAAAACATTGGTAGATGAAACACATCAGCCTTTGGATAGAGGCTACAATGAGCTTTTCAGATGTATGGCAGAAATGAGGACAAAAATTGAAAGTGTACGTCAGCAACTTGAGAAGGAAGCTACGACCTCAGCATCGATCGACGCACCACGTGCAACATCGATCGACGTTAGTCTTCCTACAGCTAAGATCCTTGCAGAACCGCGATGTTCAACACAACACAGGGATGAATGGGAAGTCTCATACATCGACACGAGGATAAACGACGTTTACTGCCCTCTCAACAACAACGTGGACTGGCTAAGCACTAAAATCGAGCTACTACAGCAAGATCCGGACACCATTCGCAAGAAGGACCAACATCCAGCCACATCGATCGACATGTGCACCTTCACATCGCTCGACGCCAAAGTCTCAGCAATGAATGAGAGGCTGAGGACTTACGAGGATATGCATGACCGTTTTATATCACCAGTCATGATAGATTTAAACAAATTGTCTAGTCAATTACTTGATGCCCAAAAGGATATTGAGAACATTACAAATCAAAGTTTTTTGCAGGAAAAATCAGCATCGATGGACAGGCTAAGAGGATCCTGGATCGATGGCAAGAAACCTGTGGAGTTACTTCCTTACACAGCAGCAGAGGTTGACAAGATCACATCCAAGATCAACACTGCTCTAGACACCATGGAGGAACGACTTGACAAACGCTACGATGATATCTACTTTCCATTCGACAACAAAATCAGTGGACTAGACAACCACGCAGAATGGCTACAGAAAGAAGTCAAAACCATTCAGAGGCAACTCGCAGCTCAACATCAGATATCTGCATCGATCGACAAGACAAAAGCAAAATCGATCGACGGCAACTCACCGAGATCAACCAACAAACACGTAATCGCATCGATCGACGCCGATTCTATACCAATCGACGAGCAGCTGATACACAAGACAGTAGAGTCAATGCAAAAGGAACTGGCAGATCTTTCAGCATACGCCTATGACAACATAGGCTGGCACCAGGTCAGCATTGAAACATTCAAGAAAGGCTACATAACATCTCCAATGTACTTGGGAAGATGGATGACAAATGGACAAGAAATGATGAGGCCACAAGAAGTTTCATTGCATCTTGGTCCAGAATGCGCAGAGATGACGCGAATGCTTGCTTTCCAACAAGCAGATGCTTCTCCACCCAATAGCCAATCACTACCACAGTCAAGCTAAATGACTATAACCAAGCGCTGAGTGGGAGGCAACCCACTATTAGGTATTTTACTTCGGTTTTCTAGCTAGCACTTAATTTCTTTCGTTTTATCTCTTTCAGATTTAGGAGAACCAAGAAGGAGGACTTGAATATCGACCGACAACGAGAGGTCAACATCGTTTGACAAAGGCAACCACACGACGATCGATGTAACACTTACCCATCGATCGATATTTAATCCGGTCAGATGTATCTTACCTACTTGTTACATTTCGTACATCATACACATTTCATCATAACTCCGGCTGAGTTACACTTGGACAGTGTAATTTAAGTCTGGGGGGGGGGAGATTTACTGATATAATTTATTTTATTCTTACGTAAAAAAGAATTTCAAATAAATTATGCTTAGCTATCGAAAATAGGGACTATAATCTTATATTGATTTAAACATGAATATCTAACCAATCTTTAGCACCATTTTAGATTTACTGATTGCAGATAGCACTAAAGATGCTAAAGCAGATCAACCTATCAACAACACACTTGCCTTGAACCGTATGAAGTAACCAAAGATGATTTCCAACACTAAACCTGAGATAACCGCTTGTCTTGGGGCTTGGTATACATGGGATCAGATTCTTCAGATAGGTCTGGAAGGTAACGCCTGGTTTAGATTATTTATCACATTTTCTCTCTCTAGATTTCGACCCTAGATTAGATATAGAGTATTAAAAAAAATAATAATAAAAAAATAATAATAAGTAAGATCTATTGTTTAATTAGGATGAGTCTGAACAGGACTTGGTGGCTAAAACCACTAAGGCTTGATTCATAAAGACTCAAATAAAAGAGTTTGAAACGGGACTTGGAGGCGGCAATCTTCAAGGCTCGATTTCGCAAAGAACTCTTGGACATAGGTCAAAAAAGAAGTGAACAGAACCTGGTGGCAACCACAAATAAGTTTTGATTCATGGAAGCCTGTCCAATCTTGGTCACTGATCCTGCAAAGGAAGCAGACTTTGACTCAAGAGAGAAATTTAGAGAGAGAGAAACTAGGAACTAACTTTTACCTGCAGCTCCAGATACCTGTCTGAAATCCTTGCATCATGTGATCGATACTCCCAAGGTAAAGCATTCACTTTATATTTATGCTAAGAAATGAAATCAATAGAGGGGATGTCAGACGTGAATTGATGAGTTGTGTTTTGTTAGAAATGGTTGCTAAGCTAGGATATTGCATAGTGTGCTTTTGTGATTAGGACTTTTAAATTTGGTTGCAAAATTGTTGAGGAAAGATTTCTATGTTTTTAAAATCTTAAGTTCCCAAATATTTTCAAACCTCTTTCAGAGAGACTGCCTATATGTTTTGCTTGAGGACAAGCAAAAGGGTAAGTCTGGGGGAGTTGATATACCTTGGATTTGACCCATTTTTATTCATGGTATATTATTATTTTACTATATATATATATATATATATCTATTTTTCTACTCTTCTAGGTATGTTTTCAGGTTCAGGTGCATTTCGGAGTAAAGCTATGACTTTGGAGCATTTTGGAGCATAAAGGACATTTCACCCGAGCTGACCACTTAGAGGTCGATGAGAGGAAGAATAATCGATCGATGAGTATCAGTGCTGATGATCGATATCAGGAAATGCCCCGACAGATGAAGATTAATATCGATCGATGTACACAAGTACCATTGATCGATGTCGAGACACCAGACGTGACATTTTGGATTCAGCAGACTTAAAGACCAAGGCCAAGCCAAATTACCAAAATGCCCTGACGAGTTTTTAACCTAGTAGAATATATACTGCCTAAGTTTTGACGGCAGAGAGAGCTTTTCTTTTCTAGACCTAGTTTTGTTACAAGTTTCATTTGGAGAGAAGATCACTTGTGATTGGAACTCCTTGTTTCATTTTCTTATCATCTATTCTATGAGTTTCCATTTATCTATTGATATGAATTGCTTTGCTATGTCTGAGTAGTTCAATTGTTAGATCTAGGGTTCAGATAGGTTTGTGGGATTAGCCGCAAACTATAGATCTGCCTTGTTGTGATATTCATGATAGATTTGTATTCATTGCTTGTTTTAGCCTAGCTAACTAGAACTTGATCATAGGATTGCATATTCAAGCACCCTTGTTATCCCATCCTGACATCTATCTATCATATTAGGATTGCTAGAGAGGGCTAACCGCCAATTTAGAATCTTAGTAGAGCATTTCATACTCGCGCATAGGCCTGGCTAGAACCCGTCGATCGATGTCCTCAACTGACAATCGATCGATGTTGGCAAAAGTGTATCCGTCGACGTTGTAATAGACTATCGATCGGCACTCTCTTGTGTCAGCATCTAACCGGTGAAACACAAGATCTAGTCTGTTAACCAGTGGTACATGCGACAGCTGATCACTGAGTTAAGCGAATGAGCTCTAATATATCATGCATGCAACAGTTAGGTATCTATAGGAATTATAATCTCCAACACCTGAATAGTGGCCCTGCATCTAATATCATTTCCAACCTAAGTTACATTTATCATTTACTCGCTAGTTACTATTGCTATTTTATTTAAAACATTACAACCTTTAGAATTAATAAACACTAGATTTAATTGTTCCCTAGCTTCTTGTGGATTCGATCCCTAAGTACTACATCTGAACCGCTTTTGATGAGAGTAACACTCCTTAGGGTAATTTGAGTGGTATCACCTGTCTACGTAAACATCGATCGATATGGATGCCAGAATGTGGGCCAAGCATATTTCAAGACCTTTTAAAACCCAGAAGCCACACGAAGTTACCAAAATACCCCTGGACGATCAGAAACCCTATTTTAGAGAGAGAGAGAGCTTAGGATTGGAGAGAGCGATATGTACACCTTGAGAGAGAGAAGATCTTGAACTCCCTTTGTTTTTTTACTCCATTTCGTTTATTTATCAATTGCAATATTATTCAGACCATCCTAACCATGTCTTTTATGAATATGTTTGAGTAATCTCACTGTTAGATTTAGGTTTCTCATAGGTTGATACATGTATTGCTAGTTTGAATTGATGTTAGGGGGATTTAATTAGTTCTCCATCTAGTTGTTCTTACTACTAAGCTGAAGGTTGATAAGCCCTAAGACTTAGATCTTAGGATTAATTGGGATCAAGTTATTGCTTGACCCAATACCTGAAAATAAACTAGTATTATCTAACTAACTTGATACATACGATAGTTGATCTAGTGAGTTAGAGAATATAAATCAAACCTGTTCGTAAAGCTTTATGGAAGAAGTATCGATCGACGCAGCGATAGCCTTGTCGATCGATATTTTGAAAGGTATATAGATCGATATTCATAAAGAATTATCGATCGACACTTTCTCGTGATTAACATACAAAAGTTGAAATCTGAAATCCAGATTAGGTTTTACTTATCATACCTGAGAATATACCTGAATCTAGCTATTTCTCCCAACTGTTAACAACCTCAAAACAAATCAATCGAGCAATAAAGTTGCTCACCACTCCATTTACTGCTTTAAAACTTATAAACCATTCAATCTAGATTTATTTCAAGACCATAATCTACTGTGTAATCCTAGAGTCTCTGTGGATTCCATCCCTAAGTACTACATCTGAACCTCTTATTTGAGAGAGTAATTCACTCCTTAGGATAACTTGAGTGATATCAAATTTGGCGCCGTTGCCGGGAACGTTTTCTTATTACCATTAGATTAAGTTTAGAATATAGTCTAGATTTTGTTACTGAATCAGCTAAAGTTTTCCCTCTTTCCCTGCTGACACAGGTACTTAAGATGGAAGACATGAATTTTGGCCCAAAATCAATCGACGCTCAGACAATAACATCGAGCGATGGGTCAACACAAAAATCGATCGACACTCCGCTACCAATATCGATCGACGCCATCCTGCCAGAAGCAAGTAAGTATGTTCTTACATGTTTCAATAAAGAAAAAGTGGTTCTAGGAAATCAAAAAGGTCGAGTATGCCATGCATCAAACCAAATTAATTATAGACATAGGGCTCCAATTCCTATTGGAGTAGCTGTTGTTTTGGATGCTTGACCGGAGCATCACCAAACGCTCGGAGATTACATCAGACCTGATCGGTTCTACACTAACAGGTCTGCGATCCGTCCTCCAGCAATTCAAAGAAAAGACTTTGAACTAAAACCCAAATATTTCTCTCTAGTATGTCAGCACCCCTTTCGTGGTCTTCCTAATGAAATTCCCATAGACCATATCGAAACACTTGAGGACTTTGTATCTAACATCAAGGTGCATGGAGTCTCTGAAGACTACCTATTTTGCAAACTCTTCACGCACTCCCTTGCTTGAGATGTGAGGCACTGGCTGAAACAATTGCAGCCAGGATCTTTCACTTGCTGGAGTTATATCAAAAGCGCCTTCCTCAACAACTTCTTCGATGATGCACGAACCGAGGAATTTAGGAATAAGATCTATAATTTTTCTTAAGGCACTACTGAAGCTTTTAATGATTCTTGGTTGAGATTCAAAGCCTACCAGTGAGACTGCCCACACCATGGTTTTCCCGAAATCCAGCTATTTAATATTTTCTTCAGAGGTCTCCACCTGACATACCAAGCGACTTTGGACGTTGCGATTCAAGGGAACTTCAAAAATAAGACACATGAAGAAGCTATAAGGCTCATTGTAAAGGTTGCTTCTAGCACTAGTGCCAAGAAGACTGATCTAGAGAGGAGGAAGATGGCCGAGAATTCGAATGGAGATCCGATATCTGAGGGGAAAGAAACGTTATATTTAGCTCATGCCTTTGTGATTGGAGATGAGCAAGTTTGGTTTACCGAAGAGAGTCAGGCCTTGCTACGTGAAGGAGATGCAGAACAGCATGTATACCTGATCGATGAAACTGGCTTTCGCAAACAAAGACTTGCCGATCAGCAGCGAAACATGAGCTTCATAAGGACCTACGAGGCAGGACAGACTCATAGGTGCAAGCTGGAATCTATGATTGGTCAAGTTCTAAAAAGCCAGCAGAAAATGAGTGCGCTTTTTGATGAAAGATTGGATTCCGTATATTCTGATTTACATGATAAGTTTGAAACTTTGAGTAAACATGTCAATAAATTAGATAGCCAAGTTGCGCATAACATTGGGTTTGTCAGAAGAGATGAAGGATTCCTTCCTGAAAAAACTGATACCAACCCAAGCCGCCAAGTTTGTACTGTGTTACTAAGAAGCGGAAAACGCCTTTCTCCAAGCACTGTAGAAATCACTTCTGCAGAAAACCCCCATAGAAGACGATTCCAAATCTGTGCATGCACCGAATTCACTTAGAAGACGATTCCAAATCGTCAGTGGAATATCAAAGAAGGCTAAACCCAAACTTCAAAGAAGTTGTCAAGTAGGAAATTATCAAACTTCTAGATGCTGGAATCATCTATCCAATTTCTGATAGCAACTGGGTGAGCTTCGTGCATGTTGTACCTAAGAAAGGCGGAATTACAGTGGTTAAGAACGATAAAAACAAACTCATTCCCACGCAAACTGTCACTGGACAACGAATGTGTATCGATTATAGGAAGCTAAACGCTGCCACCAGAAAAGATCACTTTCCCTTACTGTTCATTGATCAAATGTTGGAAAGATTGGCAAATCACCAATACTACTGTTTTCTTGACGGATACTCTGGATTTTTCCAAATCCCTATACATCCTGACGATCAAGAAAAGACCACCTTTACATGCCCGTACGGAACATTCGCATACCGCAGAATGCCATTCGGTCTTTGTAATGCCCCTACCACTTTCCAACGATGCATGATGTCAATGTTTACTGATATGATAGAAGATTTCATGGAAGTCTTCATGGACGATTTCTCTGCATATGGATCCAGTTTCAAAAACTGTCTCGATAACCTATGTAAGGTTTTGGCAAGATGTGAAGAAAAGAACCTCATTCTAAATTGGGAAAAATGCCACTTCATGGTTAATGATGGAATCGTCCTATCATAAAGTGTCCGCTGCTGGTATAGAAGTAGATCAAGCAAAAATTAAAGTAATGACCGGTTTGCCTGCACCCACGAACGTAAAAGACGTGAGAAGTTTTCTCGGGCATGCCGGATTCTACAGGATATTTGATACCACTCAAATTACCCTAAGGAGTGTTACTCTCATCAAAAGAGGTTCAGATGTAGTAGTTAGGGATCGAATCCACAAGGAGCTAGAGAAAAATTAAATATAGTGTTTATTAATTCTAAAGGTTGTAAATGTTTAAATGGAATAGCAATAGTAACAAGCGAGTAAATATAAATGTAACTTGGTTGGAAATGATATTAGATGCAGGGCCACTATTCAGGTGTTGGAGATTATAATACCTATAGATGCCTAACTGTTGCATGCATGATATATTAGAGCTCATTCGCTTAACTCAGTGATCAGCTGTCGCATGTACCACTAGTTAACAGACTAGATCTCGTGTCTCACAGGTTAGTATGCAGACACGAGAGAGTGTTGATCAATAGTCTATTAAGACGTCGACCGGTACACCTTTGCCAACATCGATCGATTGTCAGTTGAGGACATCGATCGACGGGTTCTAGCCAGGCCTATGCGCGAGTATGAAATGCCCTACTAAGATTCTAAATTGGCGGTTAGCCCTCTCTAGCAATCCTAATATGATATATAGATGTCAGGATGGGATAACAAGGGTGCTTGAATATGCAATCCTATGATCAAGTTCTAGTTAGCAAGGCTAAAACAAGCAATGAATACAAATCTATCATGAACATCACAACAAGGCAGATCTATAGTTTGGGGCTAATCCCACAAACTATCTGAACCCTGGATCTAACAGTTGAACTACTCAGACATAGCAAAGCAATTCATATCAATAGATAAATAGAAACTCATAGAATAGATGAAAAGAAATAGAAACAAGGAGTTCCAATCACAAGTGATCTTCTCTCCCAAATGAAACTTGTAACAAAACTAGGTCTAGAAAAACTTTGTACTCCTGCCGTCAAAAACACTAGGCAGTATATATTCTACTAGGTTAAAAACTCGTCAGGGCATTTTGGTAATTTGGCTTGGCCTTGGTTTTTAAGTCTGCTGAATCCAAAATGTCGCGTATGGTGTCTCGACATCGATTGATGGTAGTTGTGTACATCGATCGATATTAATCTTCATCTGTCGACGCATTTCCTGATATCGATCGTCAGCACTGATGCGCGTCGATCGATTATTCTTCCTCTCGTCGACCTCTAAGTGGTCAGCTCGGGTGAAATGTCTTTTAAGCTCCAAAATGCTCCAAAGTCATAGCTTTACTCCGAAATGCACCTGAACCTGAAAACATACCTAGAAGAGTAGAAAACATAGATATATATATATATAGTAAAATACTTATATACCATGGATAAAAATGGGTCAAATCCAAGGTATATCAATGTTCATACATGATTTTAGCAAAATTGCTAGACCTCTCACCTCTCTTTTCTCTAAAGAAGTTAAATTCGTCTTCTCACCAGAATGCGTAAAGTCTTTTGAGGAAATAAAGAAAGCTTTGATAACTGCCCCCATCGTACAAGCACCTGACTGGAATCTTCCTTTCGAAATCATGTGCGATGCGAGTTATTTCTCTGTAGGAGCAGTTCTAGGCCAAAGAAAAGACAAAAAGCTACATGCAGTTTACTATACCAGTAGAACGCTCGACGAGGCACAAAGGAATTACGCAACAACAGAAAAAGAACTGCTCGCCGTGGTTTATGCATTCGAAAAGTTCCGCCAATACCTGGTCGGTTTGCGAGTCATTGTCCATACTGACCATGCTGCTATTAAATATTTGATGCAAAAGAAAGATGTGAAACCACGTCTCATGCGATGTATCCTTTTACTTCAAGAATTCGACATTGAGATTAAAGAAAAAATAGGAGTAGAAAACGGAGTTGCATATCATCTTTCCCGGATAAGAATAGAAAACGACTTCCCTATCGATGACTTCTTACCAACTGAAAGCGTTTACCGAACGGATTCGTTCATCGGGAATGTATGTCTCACTT
The DNA here is from genome assembly GCF_000309985.2 of Brassica rapa. NCBI lineage: Eukaryota > Viridiplantae > Streptophyta > Magnoliopsida > Brassicales > Brassicaceae > Brassica > Brassica rapa. The sequence goes on along the minus strand of NC_024801.2, from coordinate 6,103,814 downwards.
CCGAGGACCTGTTGATCGACGACAATAATGCTATGTCGATCGATTACGGCAGTACCATGACAATTTATGACGGTGATAGTATGTCGATCGACACTTCAAATGATCTAAACAAAGACACAAATCCCAAAACCTTCGTTATAATAGTTAATGTCGCGTACAAAGAGCTGCATGCTCACCATGATTCCCCCGTAGATCAAAGTCTGCATCGGGAAGTGCACGCAGTCGAAAAAGGTTTAAAGAATAGACCTTGGTACGCTGATATCGTAAACTATCTAGCTGCTGACGTGGAACCCGAAGAGCTAAGAGGTTATACAAGGAAGAAATTTTTAAGAGAAGTTAGGAGATATCACTGGGACGAACCATATCTCTACAAACATTTCTCTGACGGGATATATAGACGTTGCGTCGCCGAAACTGAAATCCCTGATATTTTATTCTAATGCCATGGATCCGACTACGCTGGACATTTTGCAACCTTTAAAACGGTATCTAAAAGTCTTCAGGCAGGATTCTGGTCGCCGACCAAGTTTCCCGATGCTCATGCATTCATAGCACAATGCGACAGATGCCAACGAAGGGGGAAAATCAGTAAAAGACATGAAATGGAACAGAAATCTATTGTAGAGGTAGAAGTCTTTGATTGTTGGGGAATAGATTTCGTGGGTCCTTTCCCTTCTTCGTATGGGAACAAATACATACTAGTCGCTGTTGATTCTGTATCAAAATGGGTCGAAGCAGTAGCCTCCCCAAAAAATGACGCATCTGTAGTTATCAAGCTTTTCAAGAGCATTATTTTTCCAAGATTTGGAGTTCCTAGAATAGTCATAAGCGACGGTGGCTTCCATTTTATTAACAAAGATTTTGACGGATTGCTCCGGAAGAACGGAGTTCACCATAGAGTTGCTACACCCTACCATCCGCAAACAAGTGGACAAGTAGAAGTCTCAAATCGACAGATCAAAGAAATCTTAGAAAAGACCGTAGGAACTTCTAGGAAAGATTGGTCTAGAAAACTGGACAATGCACTTTGGGCCTACCAAACTGTATACAAAACCCCACTAGGAACAACCCCATTTCACCTACTCTATTGAAAATCTTGTCACTTACCGGTTGAGCTAGAACATAAGGCAGCATGGGCTATAAAATTATTAAATTTCGACATCAAACCAGCTGCCGAAAGGAGAGTAATTAAGCTTAACGAGCTGGAAGAAATAAGACAATTAGCCTATGAGAGTTCAAAGATCTATAAAGAGAAAACGAAAGCATATCATGATAAAAAGAACATCTCCAGGAACTTCGAACCAAATGATCAAGTGCTGTTATATAACTCTCGACTTACGCTGTTTCTTGGAAAACTCCGATCTCGTTGGTCAGGTCCTTTCACTGTTGTGGATGTCAAACATTATGGAGCCATCACACTTATAAACGATAAAGGAGAAGAATTTACAGTGAATGGACAACGAGTGAAACACTTTTGGGCTAAACCGCCAATTAGCAGGCCTTTACACTTAGGCCTTCTTCATGATAATTAGACATTCAGACCTCGAGTCGAGCTCAAGACTCAAAATAAGCGCTGAATGGGAGGCAACCCATTTCTAGTTTTAGGATATTTAGGATTTAGTTTAAATAAATAAAAAAATCCGAGTAGACAATTATAAAATCGACCGATGAGAGCATGTCGATATCGATCGACCGTACATCACCTGCACCGACCGATGGCAACTCCTTTCCATCGATCGACACTTACTTGGTCAGGTATATTGTTATAACTTGTTAAATTGTGTACTTATGATTATTTCTCACCATAACTCCAACTAGATATACACTAGGGACAGTGTAATTTAAGTATGGGGGATGTTTACTGATATTAGTGTGTTCATGAGTCTTATCAAAATGTTTTCAAAAGAGTTTTATTGAGTCAAGAAGGGGATAATGAACTTATTAGACTTTTACTTGTTATCTAACCACTCTCTAGCACCATTCTAGAATTATTGATTGCAGATAGTACTAAAGATACTAAAGTGGATCAACCTGTCAACTAATCACATTTGTTAAGATTGTTTGAAGGAACCAAAACTGACCTCCAACACTAAACCTGACACAACTGCTTGTCTTGGAGCTTGGTCTACATGGGAACGGATTCTTTAAACAAGTCTAGAAGGTAAAACCTTGTGTAGATTTATCACCTTTTCTTTCTCTATTTCGACCCTAGATTTATTGGTAGAGATATTTATTTCAAAAAAAAAAAAAACGAAAAAGAAAAAAAAAAGAAAAAGAAAGAAAAATAGAAATTATATATATATACATGTGTTAGTTAAGTGGAATCCGAACATGACTTGGTGGCTACAACCATTAAGGCTTGCTTCATAAGGATTCCTACAAAAATAATTCGAACGGGACTTGGTGGCGGCAATCATCAAGGTTCGATTCATATGAATTCTTGGATATAGGTCAAAAAGAAGTGAACATGACTTGGTGGCAACCACCATTAAGTTTTGATTCATGGAAGCCTGTCCAATCTTTGTCATTGATCTTGCAATATAAGCAGACTTTGACTAAAGAGAGAAATTAGTAGAGAAAAAAGATACGAACTAACTTTTACCTGCAGATTCAGATACTTGTTTGAAAATCATTGCATCCTGTGATTGATACTCCCAAGGTAAAGCTTGCACTTTTATTTATGTTAAGAAATGAGGTTGGTAGACGGGAATGTAAAACATGATTTGCTAAGTTGTTGGCTAGGTGAATTTGGTTGCTAAACTAGGATATGATATAATGTGCTTTTCTGAGTAGGACTTCTTAGATGTGGATTGTAATATTGTAGAGGTGATGATTCTAAGTTTTAAATCATGAGAATCCCTGCTGTTTTCAAACCTCTTTCAGAGAGACTGCTCTAGTATGTTTTGTTTGAGGACAAACAAAAGAGTATGTCTGGGGGAGTAGATATAACATGGATTTTACCCACTTTCAGCCATGGTATATAAGTGTTTTAATATATATTTACTAATATATAGAGTCTATTTAGAGTATTTTCAGGTTCAGGTACATTATGGAGAAATATGGTGATTTTGGAGCATTTTGAGTGCAGAACTGCACATATGCATCAGATGTTTAGCTATGGATGGAGACTTTCCCACCGTTATATTGAGTTCATCTTTGGACAAAAGATAGATATTTGAGTTATCTTTCCAATGCCACCGGTGTCAGGTAAATCAGCATCTTGTAGCAGAAGTTATGCCCATTGTACTGAAGAGTGGTCAGTCTGCCTTGCGAGAGGAAAATGTCGAGAAGAGGAACGTATGTCGATCGATGCGGAACTCTTGACATCGATCGATATGGATGCCAGAACGTGGGCCAAGCATATTTCAAGACCTTTTGAAGCCCAGAAGCCACACTAAGTTACCAAAATACCCCTGGATGACCAGAAACCCTATTTTACTGTTTTCTAAGGCATTGTTGATGGCAATGCTTCATACTATTCTAGAGAGAGAGCGTAGGATTGGAGAGAGAGAAAATATTGAACCCCCTTTGTTTCTTTACTCTATTATGTTTATTTATCTATTGCAATATTATTCAGACCATCATAACCATGCCTTTTCTGAATATGTCTGAGTAATCTCACTGTTAGATTTAAGTTTCTCATATAGGTTGATATATGTATTGCTAGCTTAAATTTCTGTTAGGGTGATTTAATTAGTTCTTCATCTAGTTGTTCTTATTACTAAGCTTAGAGTTGATAAACCATAAATCTTAGATCTTAGGATTAATTGAGATCAAGTCATTGCTTGACTCAATACCTGAAAATTAACTAGTATGATCTAACTGACTAGATACAGACGAGAGTTGATCTAGTAAGTTAGAGAATATAAATCAAACCTGTACGTAAAGCTTTCTGGAAGAAGTATCAATCGACGCAGTGATAGCCCTGTCGATCGATACTTTAAAAGGTATATCGATCGATATTCATAAAGAATTATCTATCGAAACTTTCTCGTGATTAACATACGAAAGTTGAAATCCGAAATCCAGATTAGACAATCAAATAGACTATATCTTAGTTTGAATTCAAGAACAATTAATATTAATAAACCCCTAAACACCCAACTTAAGTATTACTTATCATACCTAAGAATATACATGAATCTAACTATTTCTCCCAAATGTTAACAACCTCAAAACAGATCAATTAGGGTAATCCTAGAGTCTTTGTGGATCTGATTCCTAAGTTCTACATCTGAACCTCTTATTTGAGAGAGTAATTCACTCCTTAGGGTAATTTGAGTGATATCATTTATGAGAGATTAGAGAGTAAGAGACTTGAAGAGATCTTTATTGAGTAGACAAGCAAGGACAAGCAAGGATTACAAGTATTTTTGGTATGAACCCTAACCCTAGCCGTCTAAGTATAATCTCTAAGTCTAAAAGTGTTAATCCCTTAATCTAGGGTTTCGGTTCCCTTTATATAGTCGTCTATATGTCGGTTCTTGTCGGTTAGAGTAGATGGAAGTCTTCCATATTCGGTACTATGAAGATTTTTACTTGGTTTGATTGGAACAACGAAGAAGCTGTCCTATTCTGAAACTGCAAAACTGGAATCACCTGACTTAAAAGTGGGATAACTTCTTCATCCCAACTCCTATGAGATTTATTCAACATCCTGGTGATTCTACACCACTTTATCTATCCAAATCAAGCTTCTTACAAAGTGATTGATCTTGGTTTGATTGGAACGACGAAGAAGCTATCCTATTCCCTAACTGGGAAAGTGGAATCACCTGATTTGAAAGTGGGATAACTTCTTCATCCAACCTCCTATGAGATTTATTCAAATTCCTGGTGATTCTTCACAACTTTATGTATCCAAATCAAGCTTCTGACAAAGTGATTCATCCTGCTTTGATTGGAACGACGAAGAAGCTGTCCTATTCCGAAACTGGGAAACTGGAATCACCTGATTTGAAAGTGGGATAACTTCTTCATCCCAACTCCTATGAGATTTATTCAACTTACAGGTGATTCTACACCACTTTATGTATCCAAATCAAGCTTCTTACAAAGTGCTTCATCCTTCTTTGTTTGGAACGACGAAGAAGCTGTCCTATTCCCTAACAGGGAAACTTGAATCACCTGATGGAAAGTGGGATAACTTCTTCATCCTAACTCCTATGAGGTTTATTTAACTTCCTGGTGATTCTCCACCACGTTATGTATCCAAATCAAGCTTCTTACAAAGTGATTCATCCTGGTTTGATTGGAACGACGAAGAAGCTGTCCTATTCCTTAACTGGGAAACTGGAATCACCTAATTTGAAAGTGGGATAACTTCTTCATCCCAACTCCTATGAGATTTATTCAACTTCCTGCTGATTCTCGAACACTTTATGTATCCAAATCAAGCTTCTTACAAATTGATTTATCCTGGTTTGATTGGACGACGAAGAAGCTGTCCTATTCCCAAACTGGGAACTGGAATCACCTGATTTGGAAGTGGGATAACTTTTTCATCCAATCTCCTATGAGATTTATTCAACTTCTTGGTGATTCTACAACACTCTATGTATCCAAATCAAGCTTCTTACAAAGTCCTTCATCCTGCTTTGATTGGAACGACGAAGAAGCAGCCCTATTCCCAAACCGGAAAACCCACCTGATTTGAAAGTGGGAAAACTTCTTCATCCAACCTCCTATGAGATTTATTCAACGTCCTGGTGATTCTCAAACACTTTATGTATCCAAATCAAGCTTCTTAGAAAGTAATTCATCCTGCCTTGATTGGAACGACGAAGAAGATATCCTATTCCGAAACTGCGAAACTGGAATTACCTGATTTAAAAGTGGGATAACTTCTTCATCCCAACTCCTATGAGATTTATTCAACTTACTGGTGATTCTACACCACTTTATGCATCCAAATCAAGCTTCTTACAAAGTGATTCATCCTGGTTTGATTGGAACGACAAAGAAGCTGTCCTATTCCCTAACAGGGAAACTGGAATCACATGAATTGAAAGTGGGATAACTTCTTCATCCCAACTCTTATGAGATTTATTCAACTTCCTGGTGATTCTCCACCATTTTATGTATCCAAATCAAGCTTCTCACAAAGTGATTCATCCTGGTTTGATAGGAACGACGAAGAAGCTTTCCTATTCCCTAACTGGGAAACTGGAATCACCTGATTTAAAAGAGGGATAACTTCTTCATCCCAACTCCTATGAGATATATTCAACTTCCTGGTGATTCTCCACCACTTTATGAATCCAAATCAAGCTTCTTACAAAGTGCTTCATCCTGCTTTGATTGGAACGACGAAGAAGCTGTCCTATTCCCAAACTGGGAAACTGGAATCACCTGATTTGAAAGTGGGATAATTTATTCATCCCAACTCCTATAAGATTTATATAAATTCCTGGTGATTCTCCACCACTTTATGTATCCAAATCAAGCTTCTTAAAAAGTGACTCATCCTGCTTTGATTGGAACGACGAAGAAGCTGTCCTATTCCGAAACTGCGAAACTGGAATCACCTGATTTAAAAGTGGGATAACTTCTTCATCCCAACTCCTATGAGATTTATTCAACTTACTGGTGATTCTACACCACTTTATGTATCCAAATAAAGCTTCTTACAAAGTGTTTCATCCTGGTTTGATTGGAACGACAAAGAAGTTGTCCTATTCCCTAACAGGGAAACTTGAATCACCTGAATTGAAAGTGGGATAACTTCTTCATCCCAACTCTTATAAAATTTATTCAACTTCCTGTTGATTCTCCACCACTTTATGTATCCAAATCAAGCTTCTCACAAAGTGATTCATCCTGCTTTGATTGGAACGACGAAGAAGCTTTCCTATTCCCTAATTGGGAAACTGGAATCACCTGATTTAAAAGTGGGATAACTTCTTCATCCCAACTCCTATGAGATATATTCAACTTCCTGGTGATTCTACACCACTTTATGTATCCAAATCAAGCTTCTTACAAAGTGATTCATCCTGGTTTGAATGGAACGACGAAGAAGCTGTCATATTCCCTAACTGTGAAACTGGAATCACCTGATTTAAAAGTGGGATAACTTCTTCATCCTAACTCCTATGAGATTTATTCAACTTACTGGTGATTCTCCACCACTTTATGTATCCAAATCAAGCTTCTTACAAAGTGATTCATCCTGGTTTGAATGGAACGACGAAGAAGCTGTCCTATTCCCTAACTGTGAAACTGGAATCACCTGATTTAAAAGTGGGATAACTTCTTCATCCTAACTCCTATGAGATTTATTCAACTTACTGGTGATTCTCCACCACTTTATGTATCCAAATCAAGCTTCTTACAAAGTGCTTCATCCTTCTTTGTTTGGAACGACGAAGAAGCTGTCCTATTCCCTAACAGGGAAACTTGAATCACCTGAATTGAAAGTGGGATAACTTCTTCATCCCAACTCTTATGAGATTTATTTAACTTCCTGGTATATTCTCCACCACGTTATGTATCCAAATCAAGCTTCTTACAAAGTGATTCATCCTGGTTTGATTGGAACGACGAAGAAGATGTCATATTCCTTATCTGGGAAACTGGAATCACCTAATTTGAAAGTCGGATAACTTCTTCAGCCCAACTCCTATGAGATTTATTCAACTTCCTGGTGATTCTCGAACACTTTATGTATCCAAATCAAGCTTCTTACAAATTGATTTATCCTGGTTTGATTGGACGACGAAAAAGCTGTCCTATTCCCAAACTGGGAACTGGAATCACCTGATTTGGAAGTGGGATAACTTTTTCATCCAACCTCCTATGAGATTTATTCAACTTCCTGGTGATTCTACAACACTCTATGTATCCAAATCAAGCTTCTTACAAAGTCCTTCATCCTGCTTTGATTGGAACGACGAAGAAGCTGCCCTATTCCCAAACCGGAAAACCCACCTGATTTGAAAGTGGGAAAACTTCTTCATCCAACCTCCTATGAGATTTATTCAACGTCCTGGTGATTCTCAAACACTTTATGTATCCAAATCAAGCTTCTTAGAAAGTAATTCATCCTGCCTTGATTGGAACGACGAAGAAGATATCCTATTCCGAAACTGCGAAACTGGAATTACCTGATTTAAAAGTGGGATAACTTCTTCATCCCAACTCCTATGATATTTATTCAACTTACTGGTTATTCTACACCACTTTATGCATCCAAATCAAGCTTCTTACAAAGTGATTCATCCTGGTTTGATTGGAACGACAAAGAAGCTGTCCTATTCCCTAACAGGGAAACTGGAATAACCTGAATTGAAAGTGGGATAACTTCTTCATCCCAACTCTTATGAGATTTATTCAACTTCTTGGTGATTCTCCACCATTTTATGTATCCAAATCAAGCTTCTAACAAAGTGATTCATCCTGGTTTGATAGGAACGACGAAGAAGCTTTCCTATTCCCTAACTAGGAAACTGGAATCACCTGATTTAAGAGAGGGATAACTTCTTCATCCCAACTCCTATGAGATATATTCAACTTCCTGGTGATTCTCCACCACTTTATGAATCCAAATCAAGCTTCTTACAAAGTGCTTCATCCTGCTTTGATTGGAACGACGAAGAAGCTGTCCTATTCCCAAACTGGGAAACTGGAATCACCTGATTTGAAAATGGGATAATTTATTCATCCCAACTCCTATAAGATTTATATAAATTTCTGGTGATTCTCCACCACTTTATGTATCCAAATCAAGCTTCTTAAAAAGTGACTCATCCTGCTTTGATTGGAACGACGAAGAAGTTGTCCTATTCCGAAACTGCGAAACTGGAATCACCTGATTTAAAAGTGGGATAACTTCTTCATCCCAACTCCTATGAGATTTATTCAACTTACTGGTGATTCTACACCACTTTATGTATCCAAATCAAGCTTCTTACAAAGTGTTTCATCCTGGTTTGATTGGAACGACAAAGAAGCTGTCCTATTCCCTAACAGGGAAACTGGAATCACCTGAATTGAAAGTGGGATAACTTCTTCATCCCAACTCTTATGAGATTTATTCAACTTCCTGTTGATTCTCCACCACTTTATGTATCCAAATCAAGCTTCTCACAAAGTGATTCATCCTGCTTTGATTGGAACGAAGAAGAAGCTTTCCTATTCCTTAATTGGGAAACTGGAATCACCTGATTTAAAAGTGGGATAACTTCTTCATCCCAACTCCTATGAGATATATTCAACTTCCTGGTGATTCTCCACCACTTTATGAATCTAAACCAAGCTTCTTACAAAGTTCTTCATCCTGCTTTGATTGGAACGATGAAGAAGCTGTCCTATTCCCAAATTGGGAAACCGGAATCACCTGATTTGAAAGTGGGATAACTTATTCATCCCAACTCCTATAAGATTTATATAAATTCCGGGTGATTCTCCACCACTTTATGTATCCAAATCAAGCTTCTTAAAAAGTGATTCATCCTGCTTTGATTGGAACGACGAAGAAGCTGTCCTATTCCGAAACTGCAAAACTGGAATCACCTGATTTAAAAGTGGGATAACTTCTTCATTCCAACTCCTATGAGATTTATTTAACTTACTGGTGATTCTACACCACTTTATGTATCCAAATCAAGCTTCTTACAAAGTGATCCATCCTGGTTTGAATGGAACGACGAAGAAGCTGTCCTATTCCGTAACTGTGAAACTGGAATCACCTGATTTAAAAGTAGGATAACTTCTTCATCCTAACTCCTATGAGATTTATTCAACTTACTGGTGATTCTCCACCACTTTATGTATCCAAATCAAGCTTCTTACAAAGTGCTTCATCCTTCTTTGTTTGGAACGACGAAGAAGCTGTCCTATTCCCTAACAGGGAAACTTGAATCACCTGATGGAAAGTGGGATAACTTCTTCATCCTAACTCCTATGAGGTTTATTTAACTTCCTGGTGATTCTCCACCACGTTATGTATCCAAATCAAGCTTCTTACAAAGTGATTCATCCTGGTTTGATTGGAACGACGAAGAAGCTGTCCTATTCCTTAACTGGGAAACTGGAATCACCTAATTTGAAAGTGGGATAACTTCTTCATCCCAACTCCTATGAGATTTATTCAACTTCCTGGTGATTCTCGAACACTTTATGTATCCAAATCAAGCTTCTTACAAATTGATTTATCCTGGTTTGATTGGACGACGAAGAAGCTGTCCTATTCCCAAACTGGGAACTGGAATCACCTGATTTGGAAGTGGGATAACTTTTTCATCCAATCTCCTATGAGATTTATTCAACTTCTTGGTGATTCTACAACACTCTATGTATCCAAATCAAGCTTCTTACAAAGTCCTTCATCCTGCTTTGATTGGAACGACGAAGAAGCTGCCCTATTCCCAAACCGGAAAACCCACCTGATTTGAAAGTGGGAAAACTTCTTCATCCAACCTCCTATGAGATTTATTCAACGTCCTGGTGATTCTCAAACACTTTATGTATCCAAATCAAGCTTCTTAGAAAGTAATTCATCCTGCCTTGATTGGAACGACGAAGAAGATATCCTATTCCGAAACTGCGAAACTGGAATTACCTGATTTAAAAGTGGGATAACTTCTTCATCCCAACTCCTATGAGATTTATTCAACTTACTGGTGATTCTACACCACTTTATGCATCCAAATCAAGCTTCTTACAAAGTGATTCATCCTGGTTTGATTGGAACGACAAAGAAGCTGTCCTATTCCCTAACAGGGAAACTGGAATCACATGAATTGAAAGTGGGATAACTTCTTCATCCCAACTCTTATGAGATTTATTCAACTTCCTGGTGATTCTCCACCATTTTATGTATCCAAATCAAGCTTCTCACAAAGTGATTCATCCTGGTTTGATAGGAACGACGAAGAAACTTTCCTATTCCCTAACTGGGAAACTGGAATCACCTGATTTAAAAGAGGGATAACTTCTTCATCCCAACTCCTATGAGATATATTCAACTTCCTGGTGATTCTCCACCACTTTATGAATCCAAATCAAGCTTCTTACAAAGTGCTTCATCCTGCTTTGATTGGAACGACGAAGAAGCTGTCCTATTCCCAAATTGGGAAACCGGAATCACCTGATTTGAAAGTGGGATAACTTATTCATCCCAACTCCTATAAGATTTATATAAATTCTGGGTGATTCTCCACCACTTTATGTATCCAAATCAAGCTTCTTAAAAAGTGATTCATCCTGCTTTGATTGGAACGACGAAGAAGCTGTCCTATTCCGAAACTGCAAAACTGGAATCACCTGATTTAAAAGTGGGATAACTTCTTCATTCCAACTCCTATGAGATTTATTTAACTTACTGGTGATTCTACACCACTTTATGTATCCAAATCAAGCTTCTTACAAAGTGATTCATCCTGGTTTGAATGGAACGACGAAGAAGCTGTCCTATTCCCTAACTGTGAAACTGGAATCACCTGATTTAAAAGTGGGATAACTTCTTCATCCTAACTCCTATGAGATTTATTAAACTTACTGGTGATTCTCCACCACTTTATGTATCCAAATCAAGCTTCTTACAAAGTGCTTCATCCTTCTTTGTTTGGAACGACGAAGAAGCTGTCCTATTCCCTAACAGGGAAACTTGAATCACCTGAATTGAAAGTGGGATAACTTCTTCATCCCAACTCTTATGAGATTTATTTAACTTCCTGGTATATTCTCCACCACGTTATGTATCCAAATCAAGCTTCTTACAAAGTGATTCATCCTGGTTTGATTGGAACGAAGAAGAAGATGTCCTATTCCTTATCTGGGAAACTGGAATCACCTAATTTGAAAGTCGGATAACTTCTTCAGCCCAACTCCTATGAGATTTATTCAACTTCCTGGTGATTCTCGAACACTTTATGTATCCAAATCAAGCTTCTTACAAATTGATTTATCCTGGTTTGATTGGACGACGAAAAAGCTGTCCTATTCCCAAACTGGGAACTGGAATCACCTGATTTGGAAGTGGGATAACTTTTTCATCCAACCTCCTATGAGATTTATTCAACTTCCTGGTGATTCTACAACACTCTATGTATCCAAATCAAGCTTCTTACAAAGTCCTTCATCCTGCTTTGATTGGAACGACGAAGAAGCTGCCCTATTCCCAAACCGGAAAACCCACCTGATTTGAAAGTGGGAAAACTTCTTCATCCAACCTCCTATGAGATTTATTCAACGTCCTGGTGATTCTCAAACACTTTATGTATCCAAATCAAGCTTCTTAGAAAGTAATTCATCCTGCCTTGATTGGAACGACGAAGAAGATATCCTATTCCGAAACTGCGAAACTGGAATTACCTGATTTAAAAGTGGGATAACTTCTTCATCCCAACTCCTATGATATTTATTCAACTTACTGGTGATTCTACACCACTTTATGCATCCAAATCAAGCTTCTTACAAAGTGATTCATCCTGGTTTGATTGGAACGACAAAGAAGCTGTCCTATTCCCTAACAGGGAAACTGGAATAACCTGAATTGAAAGTGGGATAACTTCTTCATCCCAACTCTTATGAGATTTATTCAACTTCTTGGTGATTCTCCACCATTTTATGTATCCAAATCAAGCTTCTAACAAAGTGATTCATCCTGGTTTGATAGGAACGACGAAGAAGCTTTCCTATTCCCTAACTAGGAAACTGGAATCACCTGATTTAAGAGAGGGATAACTTCTTCATCCCAACTCCTATGAGATATATTCAACTTCCTGGTGATTCTCCACCACTTTATGAATCCAAATCAAGCTTCTTACAAAGTGCTTCATCCTGCTTTGATTGGAACGACGAAGAAGCTGTCCTATTCCCAAACTGGGAAACTGGAATCACCTGATTTGAAAATGGGATAATTTATTCATCCCAACTCCTATAAGATTTATATAAATTTCTGGTGATTCTCCACCACTTTATGTATCCAAATCAAGCTTCTTAAAAAGTGACTCATCCTGCTTTGATTGGAACGACGAAGAAGTTGTCCTATTCCGAAACTGCGAAACTGGAATCACCTGATTTAAAAGTGGGATAACTTCTTCATCCCAACTCCTATGAGATTTATTCAACTTACTGGTGATTCTACACCACTTTATGTATCCAAATCAAGCTTCTTACAAAGTGTTTCATCCTGGTTTGATTGGAACGACAAAGAAGCTGTCCTATTCCCTAACAGGGAAACTGAAATCACCTGAATTGAAAGTGGGATAACTTCTTCATCCCAACTCTTATGAGATTTATTCAACTTCCTGTTGATTCTCCACCACTTTATGTATCCAAATCAAGCTTCTCACAAAGTGATTCATCCTGCTTTGATTGGAACGACGAAGAAGCTTTCCTATTCCTTAATTGGGAAACTGGAATCACCTGATTTAAAAGTGGGATAACTTCTTCATCCCAACTCCTATGAGATATATTCAACTTCCTGGTGATTCTCCACCACTTTATGAATCTAAACCAAGCTTCTTACAAAGTTCTTCATCCTGCTTTGATTGGAACGACGAAGAAGCTGTCCTATTCCCAAATTGGGAAACCGGAATCACCTGATTTGAAAGTGGGATAACTTATTCATCCCAACTCCTATAAGATTTATATAAATTCCGGGTGATTCTCCACCACTTTATGTATCCAAATCAAGCTTCTTAAAAAGTGATTCATCCTGCTTTGATTGGAACGACGAAGAAGCTGTCCTATTCCGAAACTGCAAAACTGGAATCACCTGATTTAAAAGTGGGATAACTTCTTCATTCCAACTCCTATGAGATTTATTTAACTTACTGGTGATTCTACACCACTTTATGTATCCAAATCAAGCTTCTTACAAAGTGATTCATCCTGGTTTGAATGGAACGACGAAGAAGCTGTCCTATTCCCTAACTGTGAAACTGGAATCACCTGATTTAAAAGTGGGATAACTTCTTCATCCTAACTCCTATGAGATTTATTAACTTACTGGTGATTCTCCACCACTTTATGTATCCAAATCAAGCTTCTTACAAAGTGCTTCATCCTTCTTTGTTTGGAACGACGAAGAAGCTGTCCTATTCCCTAACAGGGAAACTTGAATCACCTGAATTGAAAGTGGGATAACTTCTTCATCCCAACTCTTATGAGATTTATTTAACTTCCTGGTATATTCTCCACCACGTTATGTATCCAAATCAAGCTTCTTACAAAGTGATTCATCCTGGTTTGATTGGAACGAAGAAGAAGATGTCCTATTCCTTATCTGGGAAACTGGAATCACCTAATTTGAAAGTCGGATAACTTCTTCAGCCCAACTCCTATGAGATTTATTCAACTTCCTGGTGATTCTCGAACACTTTATGTATCCAAATCAAGCTTCTTACAAATTGATTTATCCTGGTTTGATTGGACGACGAAAAAGCTGTCCTATTCCCAAACTGGGAACTGGAATCACCTGATTTGGAAGTGGGATAACTTTTTCATCCAACCTCCTATGAGATTTATTCAACTTCCTGGTGATTCTACAACACTCTATGTATCCAAATCAAGCTTCTTACAAAGTCCTTCATCCTGCTTTGATTGGAACGACGAAGAAGCTGCCCTATTCCCAAACCGGAAAACCCACCTGATTTGAAAGTGGGAAAACTTCTTCATCCAACCTCCTATGAGATTTATTCAACGTCCTGGTGATTCTCAAACACTTTATGTATCCAAATCAAGCTTCTTAGAAAGTAATTCATCCTGCCTTGATTGGAACGACGAAGAAGATATCCTATTCCGAAACTGCGAAACTGGAATTACCTGATTTAAAAGTGGGATAACTTCTTCATCCCAACTCCTATGATATTTATTCAACTTACTGGTGATTCTACACCACTTTATGCATCCAAATCAAGCTTCTTACAAAGTGATTCATCCTGGTTTGATTGGAACGACAAAGAAGCTGTCCTATTCCCTAACAGGGAAACTGGAATAACCTGAATTGAAAGTGGGATAACTTCTTCATCCCAACTCTTATGAGATTTATTCAACTTCTTGGTGATTCTCCACCATTTTATGTATCCAAATCAAGCTTCTAACAAAGTGATTCATCCTGGTTTGATAGGAACGACGAAGAAGCTTTCCTATTCCCTAACTAGGAAACTGGAATCACCTGATTTAAGAGAGGGATAACTTCTTCATCCCAACTCCTATGAGATATATTCAACTTCCTGGTGATTCTCCACCACTTTATGAATCCAAATCAAGCTTCTTACAAAGTGCTTCATCCTGCTTTGATTGGAACGACGAAGAAGCTGTCCTATTCCCAAACTGGGAAACTGGAATCACCTGATTTGAAAATGGGATAATTTATTCATCCCAACTCCTATAAGATTTATATAAATTTCTGGTGATTCTCCACCACTTTATGTATCCAAATCAAGCTTCTTAAAAAGTGACTCATCCTGCTTTGATTGGAACGACGAAGAAGTGTCCTATTCCGAAACTGCGAAACTGGAATCACCTGATTTAAAAGTGGGATAACTTCTTCATCCCAACTCCTATGAGATTTATTCAACTTACTGGTGATTCTACACCACTTTATGTATCCAAATCAAGCTTCTTACAAAGTGTTTCATCCTGGTTTGATTGGAACGACAAAGAAGCTGTCCTATTCCCTAACAGGGAAACTGAAATCACCTGAATTGAAAGTGGGATAACTTCTTCATCCCAACTCTTATGAGATTTATTCAACTTCCTGTTGATTCTCCACCACTTTATGTATCCAAATCAAGCTTCTCACAAAGTGATTCATCCTGCTTTGATTGGAACGACGAAGAAGCTTTCCTATTCCTTAATTGGGAAACTGGAATCACCTGATTTAAAAGTGGGATAACTTCTTCATCCCAACTCCTATGAGATATATTCAACTTCCTGGTGATTCTCCACCACTTTATGAATCTAAACCAAGCTTCTTACAAAGTTCTTCATCCTGCTTTGATTGGAACGACGAAGAAGCTGTCCTATTCCCAAATTGGGAAACCGGAATCACCTGATTTGAAAGTGGGATAACTTATTCATCCCAACTCCTATAAGATTTATATAAATTCCGGGTGATTCTCCACCACTTTATGTATCCAAATCAAGCTTCTTAAAAAGTGATTCATCCTGCTTTGATTGGAACGACGAAGAAGCTGTCCTATTCCGAAACTGCAAAACTGGAATCACCTGATTTAAAAGTGGGATAACTTCTTCATTCCAACTCCTATGAGATTTATTTAACTTACTGGTGATTCTACACCACTTTATGTATCCAAATCAAGCTTCTTACAAAGTGATCCATCCTGGTTTGAATGGAACGACGAAGAAGCTGTCCTATTCCGTAACTGTGAAACTGGAATCACCTGATTTAAAAGTGGGATAACTTCTTCATCCTAACTCCTATGAGATTTATTCAACTTACTGGTGATTCTCCACCACTTTATGTATCCAAATCAAGCTTCTTACAAAGTGCTTCATCCTTCTTTGTTTGGAACGACGAAGAAGCTGTCCTATTCCCTAACAGGGAAACTTGAATCACCTGATGGAAAGTGGGATAACTTCTTCATCCTAACTCCTATGAGGTTTATTTAACTTCCTGGTGATTCTCCACCACGTTATGTATCCAAATCAAGCTTCTTACAAAGTGATTCATCCTGGTTTGATTGGAACGACGAAGAAGCTGTCCTATTCCTTAACTGGGAAACTGGAATCACCTAATTTGAAAGTGGGATAACTTCTTCATCCCAACTCCTATGAGATTTATTCAACTTCCTGGTGATTCTCGAACACTTTATGTATCCAAATCAAGCTTCTTACAAATTGATTTATCCTGGTTTGATTGGACGACGAAGAAGCTGTCCTATTCCCAAACTGGGAACTGGAATCACCTGATTTGGAAGTGGGATAACTTTTTCATCCAATCTCCTATGAGATTTATTCAACTTCTTGGTGATTCTACAACACTCTATGTATCCAAATCAAGCTTCTTACAAAGTCCTTCATCCTGCTTTGATTGGAACGACGAAGAAGCTGCCCTATTCCCAAACCGGAAAACCCACCTGATTTGAAAGTGGGAAAACTTCTTCATCCAACCTCCTATGAGATTTATTCAACGTCCTGGTGATTCTCAAACACTTTATGTATCCAAATCAAGCTTCTTAGAAAGTAATTCATCCTGCCTTGATTGGAACGACGAAGAAGATATCCTATTCCGAAACTGCGAAACTGGAATTACCTGATTTAAAAGTGGGATAACTTCTTCATCCCAACTCCTATGAGATTTATTCAACTTACTGGTGATTCTACACCACTTTATGCATCCAAATCAAGCTTCTTACAAAGTGATTCATCCTGGTTTGATTGGAACGACAAAGAAGCTGTCCTATTCCCTAACAGGGAAACTGGAATCACATGAATTGAAAGTGGGATAACTTCTTCATCCCAACTCTTATGAGATTTATTCAACTTCCTGGTGATTCTCCACCATTTTATGTATCCAAATCAAGCTTCTCACAAAGTGATTCATCCTGGTTTGATAGGAACGACGAAGAAGCTTCCCTATTCCCTAACTGGGAAACTGGAATCACCTGATTTAAAAGAGGGATAACTTCTTCATCCCAACTCCTATGAGATATATTCAACTTCCTGGTGATTCTCCACCACTTTATGAATCCAAATCAAGCTTCTTACAAAGTGCTTCATCCTGCTTTGATTGGAACGACGAAGAAGTTGTCCTATTCCCAAACTGGGAAACTGGAATCACCTGATTTGAAAGTGGGATAATTTATTCATCCCAACTCCTATAAGATTTATATAAATTCCTGGTGATTCTCCACCACTTTATGTATCCAAATCAAGCTTCTTAAAAAGTGACTCATCCTGCTTTGATTGGAACGAGGAAGAAGCTGTCCTATTCCGAAACTGCGAAACTGGAATCACCTGATTTAAAAGTGGGATAACTTCTTCATCCCAACTCCTATGAGATTTATTAAACTTACTGGTGATTCTACACCACTTTATGTATCCAAATCAAGCTTCTTACAAAGTGTTTCATCCTGGTTTGATTGGAACGACAAAGAAGCTGTCATATTCCCTAACAGGGAAACTGGAGTCACCTGAATTGAAAGTGAGATAACTTCTTCATCCCAACTCTTATGAGATTTATTCAACTTCCTGTTGATTCTCCACCACTTTATGTATCCAAATCAAGCTTCTCACAAAGTGATTCATCCTGCTTTGATTGGAACGACGAAGAAGCTTTCCTATTCTCTAATTGGGAAACTGGAATCACCTGATTTAAAAGTGGGATAACTTCTTCATCCCAACTCCTATGAGATATATTCAACTTCCTGGTGATTCTCCACCACTTTATGAATCTAAATCAAGCTTCTTACAAAGTGCTTCATCCTGCTTTGATTGGAACGACGAAGAAGCTGTCCTATTCCCAAATTGGGAAACCGGAATCACCTGATTTGAAAGTGGGTAACTTATTCATCCCAACTCCTATAAGATTTATATAAATTCTGGGTGATTCTCCACCACTTTATGTATCCAAATCAAGCTTCTTAAAAAGTGATTCATCCTGCTTTGATTGGAACGACGAAGAAGCTGTCCTATTCCAAACTGGGCAAAACTGGAATCACCTGATTTAAAAGTGGGATAACTTCTTCATTCCACTCCTATGAGATTTATTTAACTTACTGTGATTCTACACACACTTTATGTATCCAAATCAAGCTTCTTACAAAGTGATTCATCCTGGTTTGAATGGAACGACGAAGAAGCTGTCCTATTCCCTAACTGGGAAACTGGAATCACCTGATTTAAAAGTGGGATAACTTCTTCATCCTAACTCCTATGAGATTTATTCAACTTCTGGTGATTCTCCACCACTTTATGTATCCAAATCAAGCTTCTTACAAAGTCTTCATCCTTCTTTGTTTGGAACGACGAAGAAGCTGTCCTATTCCCTAACAGGGAAACTTGAATCACTGATTTGAAAGTGGGATAACTTCTTCATCCCAACTCTTATGAGATTTATTAACTTCCTGGTGATTCTCACCACGTTATGTATCCAAATCAAGCTTCTTACAAAGTGATTCATCCTGGTTTGATTGGAACGACGAAGAAGCTGTCCTATTCCCACTGGGAAACTGGAATCACCTAATTTGAAAGTGGGATAACTTCTTCATCCCAACTCCTATGAGATTTATTCAACTTCCTGGTGATTCTCAACACTTTATGTATCCAAATCAAGCTTCTTACAAAGTGATTCATCCTGGTTTGATTGGACGACGAAGAAGCTGTCCTATTCCCAAACTGGGAAACTGGAATCACCTGATTTGAAAGTGGGATAACTTTTCATCCAACCTCCTATGAGATTTATTCAACTTCCTGGTGATTCTCAACACTTTATGTATCCAAATAAAGATTCTTACAAAGTCCTTCATCCTGCTTTGATTGGAACGACGAAGAAGCTGCCCTATTCCCAAACTGGGAAACTGGAATCACCTGATTTGAAAGTGGGACAACTTATTCATCCCAACTTCTATGAGATTTATTCAACGTCCTGGTGATTCTCAAACACTTTATGTATCCAAATCAAGCTTCTTACAAAGTGATTCATCCTGCTTTGATTGGAACGACGAAGAAGCTGTCCTATTCCCAAACTGCAAAACTGGAATCACCTGATTTAAAAGCGGGATAACTTCTTCATCCCAACTCCTATGAGATTTATTCAACTTACTGGTGATTCTACAACACTTTATGTATCCAAATCAAGCTTCTTACAAAGTGATTCATCCTGGTTTGATTGGAACGACGAAGAAGCTGTCCTATTCCCTAACTGGGAAACTGGAATCACCTGAATTGAAAGTGGGATAACTTCTTCATCCCAACTCTTATGAGATTTATTCAACTTCCTGGTGATTCTCCACCACTTTATGTATCCAAATCAAGCTTCTCACAAAGTGATTCATCCTGCTTTGATTGGAACGACGAAGAAGCTTTCCTATTCCCTAACTGGGAAACTGGAATCACCTGATTTAAAAGTCGGATAACTTCTTCATCCAACCTCCTATGAGATATATTCAACTTCCTGGTGATTCTCCACAACTTTATGTATCCAAATCAAGCTTCTTACAAAGTGCTTCATCCTTCTTTGATTGGAACGACGAAGAAGCTTTCCTATTCCCTAACTGGGAAACTGGAATCACCTGATTTAAAAGTCGGATAACTTCTTCATCCCAACTCCTATGAGATTTATTCAACTTCTTGGTGATTTTCCACCACTTTATGTATTCAAATCAAACTTCTTAAAAAGTGACTCATCCTGCTTTGATTGGAACGACGAAGAAGCTGTCCTATTCCGAACTGCGAAACTGGAATCACCTGATTTAAAAGTGGGATAACTTCTTCATCCCAACTCCTATGAGATTTATTCAACTTACTGGTGATTCTACACCACTTTATGTATCCAAATCAAGCTTCTTACAAAAGTGTTTCATCCTGGTTTGATTGGAACGACAAGAAGCTGTCCTATTCCCTAACAGGGAAACTGGAATCACCTGATTGAAAGTGGGATAACTTCTTCATCCCAACTCTTATGAGATTTATTCAACTTCCTGGTGATTCTCCACCACTTTATGTATCCAAATCAAGCTTCTTACAAGTGATTCATCCTGCTTTGATTGGAACGACGAAGAAGCTTTCCTATTCCTAATTGGGAAACTGGAATCACCTGATTTAAAAGTGGATAACTTCTTCATCCCAACTCCTATGAGATATATTCAACTTCCTGGTGATTCTCCACCACTTTATGATCCAAATCAAGCTTCTTACAAAGTGCTTCATCCTGCTTTGATTGGAACGACGAAGAAGCTGTCCTATTTCCCAAACTGGGAAACTGGAATCACCTGATTTGAAAGTGGGATAACTTATTCATCCCAACTCCTATAAGATTTATATAAATTCCTGGTGATTCTCCACCACTTTATGTATCCAAATCAAGCTTCTTAAAAGTGATTCATCCTGCTTTGATTGGAACGACGAAGAAGCTGTCCTATTCGAACTGCAAACTGGAATCACCTGATTTAAAAGTCGGATAACTTCTTCATCCCAACTCCTATGAGATTTATTCAACTTCTTGGTGATTTTACACCACTTTATGTATCCAAATCAAACTTCTTACAAAGTGATTCAACCTGGTTTGATTGGAACGACGAAGAAGCTGTCCTATTCCCTAACTGGGAAACTGGAATCACCTGATTTGAAAGTGGGATAACTTCTTCATCCCAACTCCTATGAGATTTATTCAACTTCCTGGTGATTCTCCACCACTTTATGTATCCAAATCAAGCTTCTTACAAAGTGATTCATCCTGCTTTGATTGGAACGACGAAGAAGCTGTCCTATTCCCTAACTCGGAAACTGGAATCACCTGAATTGAAAGTGGGAAAACTTCTTCATCCCAATTCCTATGAGATTTATTCAACTTCGTTGTGATTCTCAACCCCTTTATGTATCCAAATTAAGCTTCTTACAAAGTGATTCATCCTGGTTTGATTGGAACGACGAAGAAGCTGTCCTATTCCCAAACAGGGAATCTGGAATCACCTGAATTGAAAGTGGGATAACTTCTTCATCCCAACTCCTATGAGATTTTTTCAACTTCCTGGTGATTCTCCACACTTTTTATGTATCCAAATCAAGCTTCTTACAAAAGTGATTTATCCTGGTTTGATTGGAACGACGAAGAAGCTGCCTATTCCCAAACTGGGAACTGGAATCACCTGATTTGAAAGTGGGATAACTTCTTCATCCAACTCCTATGAGATTTATTCAACTTCTGGTGATTCTCCAACACTTTATGTATCCAAATCAAGCTTCTTACAAAGTGATCATCCTGCTTTGATTGGAACGACGAAGAAGCTGTCCTATTCCCAAATTAAAGAAAACTGGAATCACCTGATTTGAAAGTGGGATAACTTCTTCATCCCAACTCCTATGCGGTTTATTCAACTTCCTGGTAATTCTCCAACACTTTATGTATCCAAATCAAGCTTCTTACAAACTTATTCATCCTGGTTTGATTGCAACGACTAAGAAGCTGTCCTATTCCCAAACTGCGAAACTGGAAATACCTGATTTGAAAGTGGGATAACTTCTTCATCCCAGCTCCTATGTGATTTATTCAACTTCCTGGTGGTTCTCCACCACTTTATGTATCCAAATCAAGATTCTTACAAAGTGATTCATCCTGGTTTGATTGGAACGACGAAGAAGCTGTCCTATTCCCAAACTGCGAAACTGGAATCACCTGATTTGAAAGTGGGATAACTTCTTCATCCCAGCTCCTATGAAATTTATTCAACTTCCGAGTGATTCTACACCACTTTATGTATCCAAATCAAGCTTCTTACAAAGTGATTCATCCTGCTTTGATTGGAACGACGAAGAAGCTGCCCTATTCCCAAACTGGAAACTGGAATCACCTGATTTGAAAGTGGGATAACTTCTTCATCCCAACTCCTATGAGATATATTCAACTTCCTGGTGATTCTCCACCACTTTATGATCCAAATCAAGCTT